>NC_061512.1:269768222-269813562 GCF_022539505.1 Lolium rigidum
GCCGACGTGAATGAGGTGTATTAGGTGAAGCACCACCGCCACCGTCACCGCCACCGCCACCGTCACCGCCACCGCCACCGCCACCGTCACCGCCACCGCCACCACCACCACCGTACGGGGGTGGACTTGTTGGCGCCTCGCCCGGAAACTTGATAAATTTCTTCCGCCATAGAATGAACCGGCGCTTGACATCTCCAAGTCTTTTCACCCCTTCAGTGTGTAGCAATGTCAATGTCCGTGTCCTCAAACCCTTGGACTATCTCCTCCACCGTCACACGAGCATAGCCATCTTGAATGGGGTTGTTGTGGTGGAGTGCTCCGGTGGTAAAGCATCGCCGATGGCTACCTTCATGGACATGTTCCCGATAGGATAATACGAGATGACATGCTTTCATCTCCTTTATATCGTCCACGGGGTAGCGAGGAGGCTCCGGTGCAAGAACCTCGACCACCGACCGAGGCTCCGGTGCAGTAATTTCGATCGTCGGTGCACCAGCCCGGTGAGGCCTCCGTGGAAGCCACGCCGCTTCTTCTCCGCCGCTGGCTTCCGAGATCCATTGGATGATCTTCATGCCTGCGCTCGAGCTGCATCTCTTTCAGCGACTAGTACACTCACGGTTTTCTTCATCACATCCATTTCCGTTACCAACTTCGCCACAACATCCGCATCCCGATCCATCTTTCTCTTACGGCTTCTGTAACCGTACGGGTCATCTTTCCGGGGAACCCTAGTTTCCACGAAATGTCCCCGGGCATGCCTCGTACACGTCCTCCGTGTTCGGGATTCCCGAGGGCTTTTGTCGTGGCGTCGTTCTCTCCGTTGAACCTGATCCTCCCCTCTTGAGCATCCCTCATTGCCTCAATAAGGTTTTGGGTGGGTGTAATTATTTTGCCCTGGTAAACACACTCCCCTGTCTCCGGGTTCAGCGATCCCCCATGCCCGTACCACCAGCCTTTGGCCCTTGGGTCCCATCCCTCCGTACCTGGACGGATTTCTCGCGCCCTCAGCTCGTTCTCCATCTTCTCCCACTTAGGCTGCCAAAAGCGATACCCTCCTCGGCCCCATTTTATGATTGTACTCCTTCTTGGCCGCATTTTCCTTATTTTTTTCGATAGTTCAAGGAACTGCTCCGATTTCTTTTGCTTCACAAATTCTGGCCAATCATGTTGCGGTTTCTCATATTGTCCTTTGAAATCCGGAGTCTTGCCCCGGTTGACAAAGTCATGGGCTAGATTTTGCTTGTATTTCCGAATGCGTTGGCCATCCTAGAAAGAGCGAACTGTTTGACTAGCTTGCGCCTCTTCTTGTTTTCCGCAATCTTGTTACCCTCCTCATCGTATTTGCGGTATTCCGGAGGTAGAACGAAATGTTCCATAAGCTTGTTGAAGCAATCTTTTTTTTTCTCTCTGTTCGACAAAAGTGAAACCAACACGTGCCTTCTTTGGCTCATTCCACTCCTGGCGGGTGATCGAGACGTTGTCTCTAACAACGGCTCCGCATTGGCTGACAAACTTGGTGGCGTTCTTGCTGGGCTCCAGCGGCCTGCCGGTTGCTTCGTCGACAACATCGATGGTGCATGTTTCTCCTGCTTTCATCGTCTTGGTTGCGCCACGCTTTGACGACGACGTACTCGATTTTTTTCGACGATCCGGCCGAGGGCTAAAATAAGAAAGAGAGTCGCGCGCGTTAGTACACACACATTTATTCAAATCAGCTTAGTTGTATCACCGGACGCTCAATATGTATATATATATATATACCTCGGCGCCGGAGGTGGTTGCTACTTCCAATTGAAGATCGTCGTTTATCGACGTTTCTTCGGCATCATCTCGCTTGCCGACGGCGCCCTTCATCTTCACACTCAAGGTTCAGATAAGAAGCGATATCATCTTCTTCTTCTCCGGTCGGCACAAAAGGAATATCGCCTTTTATGATGCCGAACATATGGTCTTCAGCGTCCGGATCATAGTTGTCCAGAATCGGGTCAGCTCTATCGTCCGCCATATGTCAGTCCTGAAAACATGTAGTCAAAACAAATTAATTAAGTGAAGAAGGGGCGGTGGCGGTGGCGAAAGGGCGGTGGCAAAAGGAGGGGGCCGGCGAGCTGGAAGGGGTGGGAGAGGGTGTCGCGGAAGAGCGCGAGACGGGGCGGTAGACGACGGCGTCACGGAGAGGGAGGCGAGGACAACACACACATAACCCTCGCCGCCCCCGATCTCGATCCCAAAAAACACCGCGCGTATGCGGAGGGGGCGACGAGGGGCTCGCTCCCCCTCGGCATACGCGCGCGGTGGCGGTGGTGAAAGGGCGGTGGCAAAAGGGCGGTGGCGGTGCCGAGGACACATAACCCTCGCCGCCCCTCTCGATCCCAAAAAAGACACGCGCGCGTATACGTGAGGGGCGGTACGAGCGCTGCCGCCCTCGATCCCAAATTTGTAATCTAAGTTTTTTTTTTAGTTTTTTGAATTGTTACTAAGTTCTTATTCACATATAATACACGTTTAAAATTTAATTAAGTTACAATTTTAATTAAAAAAACTTAGTTACAATTAAAAAAAACCAAAAAAAAACCAAAAAACTCTCTGGTTCTCTCGCTCTCCTCTCCTCTCTCCGGTTCTCTCTCGCCGCCGAGCGGGCGCACCCCGCGTGCGCGGCGAGGGCGCCGGCGGCGGTGCCGTGCGGCCGACGACGGCCGGGAGAGGGCGCGCGGCAGCCGCGAGGGGACACTCGCGCGCGGGAAGCGGCGAGGGCGGCGGCGGTGCCGTCGTGTCTCCATCGTCGCGTCGCGGCGCGCGCGCGGCGGAGAGAGCGGCGGCCGGGGAGGGGAGGGCAGCCGGGGCCGGGGCTCGATCGATTAGCGCGCGCGGACGGGAGGGCAGCAACACATACGGCGGCGTGTTCGGCGACGGACGACGGCGGCGACGGACGACGGCGGCGACGGCGGCGACGGACGACGGCGGCGACGGCGGCGTCTGAGAGGATTCGATCTCCGTGCGCGCAGCCTGACGGTTCGAGGAGAAGAAGAAGAACTGGCCAGCCGTTCGCGCCCGCGAGTATTTATAGCGCCCCCCCTTTAGTCGCGGTTGGGGAGGCGACCCGCGACTAAAGGGTACCCTTTAGTCGCGGTTGGCCAGACCAGCCGCGACTAAAGGCTTTTTTCGCCGGGTTTTTCGTTCCCGCGCGCACAGACCTTTAGTCGCGGTTGGCGAGGCCAACCGCGACTAAAGGTATTTTTCAAATTACTTTTTGTTTTTCAAAATGTTAAAAATACGAATCGTAAAAACTCATCAAGATAAAATAAAACTAATTCATATTTCAAAATCATAAAATACAAATAATATATCAAAAATTTCAGAAAAATAAAACTAATTCAATTCAAAATGTTTAAAATACATATAATATATCAATAAATTCAGAAAAATAAAACTAATTCATTTCAAAATCATAAAATACAAATAATATATCAAAAATTTCAGAAAAATAAAACTAATTCAATTCAAAATGTTTAAAATACATATAATATATCAATAAATTCAGAAAAATAAAACTAATTCATTTCAAAATCATAAAATACAAATAATATATCAAAAAATTCAGAAAAATAAAACTAATTCAATTCAAAATGTTTAAAATACATATAATATATCAAAAAATTCATAAAAATAAAAATAATTCAATTCAAAATGTTTAAAATACATATAATATATCAAAAAATTAAGAAAAATAAAACTAATTCAATTCAAAATTTTAAAAATACAAATTATAAAAAATTCATAAAAATAAAACTAATTCAATTCAAAAGTTCGTTGGCCCCCTCTTCCCGCCTCTTTCCGCCGACCCCTCTTCCCTCCTCGTCTTCCCGCCATTTCTTCCCCGTCTTCCCTCCTCTTTCTTCCCGCCAATTGTTTCCCGCCAATTTCTTCCGGCCTCTTTCTTCCCGCCAATTTTTTCCCGCCAATTTCTTCCCGCCACTTTCTCCCCGCCTCTTTCTTCCCGCCTCCCGTCTTCCCGCTCCCATTTTTCCCGCCATTTGTCACTACATATAGGTAGCCCGGCTTGGCCAAGCATCACATCTCTACAATCTCTCATCACTCTCTCATGGCTTCCACCGCACCCACTCTAACCTACCGGCAGGTGGAGGAGCTTTGCGCCTCGAACTACCCTTGCCCTCCGGGCTACCGCGTCCCTGCCGGCCGGAGCCTAAGCGCCGGCGGCGTGCCGGTCCCTCCCGTCCCTCGAGGCACGCGCGCCGGGCGGCCATCACGAACCACTACTACCTCGACCTCACGCCGGAGCAACGGATGAATCCCCGCCGGCATCCCGATAACCAAGCATACTTGGGACGCCTTCTTCATCAATCGGCGTGAGAGGGCGCTCGCCGGGTATGAGGAGGACGGTCCGCCTCCCGGAAACTTCCACGAGGCCGGCCGTCGGCTATGGTGGTACGGCCGGACTCCGCAGAGCGTCATGGACTACATCACGGCCGGCGATATCCCCCGCCCGCGCTACCCTCGGTTCGAGCCACGAGCGCCGCCCGACGACGGCCGACGACAGCAGCGACGACGACGCCGGCAACTTAGAAGGCGACGACTACCAGTACAACGGCGGCGGCTATGAAGACTACGAGTATGCATATTATACGCCTAGGAAGGAGTATGACTGAATCACTCCAAATTTCATGTATGCAGGAGTATGACTTAGTCACTCCAAATTTCCTATATGCAGGAGTATGACTTAGTCACTCCAAATTTCATGTATGCAGGAGTATGACTTAGTCACTCCAAATTTCATGTATCATCGGTGCTATCTCGAGTCAATTGAATCATTCGAAAATGGACACCAAACACATCACGGGTAATATAATTCACATGATTCATTCAACAAAGTTTGGTACAATAAATTATTACACATCATTTCTTCCCTTGTGTCCCTGCTTGCTTACGATTGTGCCGTATCCATGGAGCATCCTCATCATTTAACTTAATGCTTGGGTCGGTGTTCACTTTGAAGGGCGGAATTTCAGCAAACATATTATAATCTTCCGACATGTCTCGTCTTGTCCTCCACTCCCACGATGTTTCTTTTCCCTGAAAGAACAATGTGGCGCTTTGAATCATCGCATGATGTACTCGATCGTTTTCTTATCTTTCCGTTTCCTCGGTTTGCTACTCATGTCCTTCACATAGAAAACCTGAGCGACATCTTTCGCTAGGACGAATGGTTCGTCAAGATAACCAAGATTGTTGAAATCCACCATTGTCATTCCGTATTGTCTGGTCCACCTTTACCCCACCTCCTGTTAGCTTGAACCATTTGCACGGAACAAAGGGACCCTAAAGGAGGGTCCATAGTCAAGTTCCCATATCTCCTCTATGTAACCATAATATGTGACCTTTTGCCCATTCTCGGTTGCTGCATCAAAGCGGACACCACTCGTTTTGGTTGGTGCTCTTTTTATCTTGGGCGATCGTGTAAAATGTATTCCCATTTATCTCGTACCCTTGGAAAGTCGTTATAGTCGAAGATGGTGTCTTGGCCAACATGTACAGCTGATCTACAACCTTATTGTCACTCATTAAATGTTTTCTCAACCAACCGCCGAAAGTCTCCATGTGGGCCTTCCTAATCCGGGATTCGGGCTTCCCGGGGTTGTCCGAGCGTAAAATATTCTTGTGTTTCTCAAAGTACGGAGCCACCAAGCTGGAATTGGTCGAAGCTGTGTGGTGTGCTTCGGTCGGAGAATGGCCGTCCATACATATCATTGATTTCCTTCCGATCGTGCCTTTTCCACTTAGTCTCCCCTCGTGCCGCGATTGAGGAAGACCAATCGGCTTAAGGTCGGGAACAAAGTCAACACAAAACTCAATTACCTCCTCATTTCCATAGCCCTTGGCGATGCTTCCTTCCGGCCTAGCACGGTTACGAACATATTTTTTTAATACTCCCATGAACCTCTCGAAGGGGAACATATTATGTAGAAATACGGGACCGAGAATGGAAATCTCATCGACTAGGTGAACCAGGAGGTGCGTCATAATATTGAAGAAGGATGGCGGGAACACCAACTCGAACCGACAAGACATTGGATCACATCGTTCGTAACCGTGGTAGAACTTCTGGATTGATTACCTTCGAGAGATTGCATTGAGGAATGCACATAGCTTCACAATGGCTACTCGAACATTTTCCGGCGAGGAGCCCCTCAAAGCAATCGGAAGCAATTGCGTCATAATCACGTGGCGGTCGTGAGACTTCAGGTTTTGGAACTTTTTCTCCGCCATGTTTATTATTCCCTTTATATTGGACGAGAATCTCGACGGGACCTTCATACTTGCTCAGGCATTCAAAAAAGATGACCTTCTCTTCTTTGGTCGGAGCGTAGCCGGCACGACCTTGAAACCGTTCCGGATGCGGGTCATCGGGGTCTTTCAAACTTTGCTGGTCTCGCCGTGCTTCCTTTGTATCATTTGACTTCCCGTACACGCCCAAGAAGCTTAGGATGTTCACGCAAATATTCTTCGTAACGTGCATCACGTCGATTGCGGAGCGGACTTCTAGGACTTTCCAATATTCTAGCTCCCGAATATAGATTTCTTCTTCCACATGGCTACGTGCCCGTCAGCTCCCTTCGGAACCGATTGTCCGCCGAGACCCTTTCCAAAGATGACTTTCAAACCCTTGACCATATCAAATACCTCAGCACCGAGTGTGTTCCGCAGGCTTCGGCCGGTGATCTGCCTTGCCGTTGTAATGCTTGCCTTTCTTTCTTACTTGGATGACCTTTCGGAAGAAATCGACGATGCCCAAGGTACACGTTCTTCTTACAATTTGGCAAATGTACACTTTCGGTCTCATGTAAGCAGTGCGTGCATGCATTGTATCCCTTATTTGACAGTCCCGAAAGGTTACTAAGAGCAGGCCAATCGTTGATGGTTACGAAAAGCAACGCTCGTAGGTCAAATTCCTCTTCTTTGTGCTCATCCCACACACGGACACCAGGTCTGCCCCACAGCTGTAAAAGCTCATCAACTAATGGCCTTAGGTACACATCGATGTCGTTGCCGGGTTGCTTCGGACCTTGGATGAGCACTCGGCATCATAATGAACTTCCGCTTCATGCACAACCAAGGAGGAAGGTTGTAGATGCATAGAGTCACGGGCCAGGTACTATGGCTGGAGCTCGCTCGCCAAAAGGATTCATGCCATCCGTACTTAGACCAAATCTTATGTTCCTTGCGTCAGCTGCAAAATCTTTGAACTCTCTGTCGATCTTTCTCCATTGCGTTCCATCCGCGGGGTGTCTCAACTCCCCGTCCGACTTACGGTCCTCTTTGTGCCATCGCAACAACTTGGCATGCTCTTTGTTCCTGAACAGTACGTTTCAACCGTGGTATTATAGGAGCATACCACATCACCTTGGCGGGAACCCTCTTCCTGGGTTTCGGCCCTCAACATCGTCACCAGGGTCATCGCCTCGATCTTATAACGCAATGCGGTGCATACCGGGCATTCATTCAAATTCTCGTATTCACCGCGGTAGAGGATGCGGTCGTTGATGCATGCATGTATCTTCGGAACCTCTAAACCTAGAGGGCGAGACAACCTTCTTTGCTTCGTACGTAGTGGCGGGCAACTCGTTATTCTTTGGAAACATATTCTTCAACATTTTCAGCAAGTTTTCAAATGCCGAGTCAGCTACACCTGCCCGTGCCTTCCATCTCAGCAAATCCGAGTGTGCAGCCCAGCTTTTTCAGACCATCATCGCATCCGGGGTACGAGCGCCTTCCTGTGATCCTCTAACATGCGATCCAAATTCTCCCTCTCTTTTTCAGTTTCGCAGCGTCTCCGTGCATCAGCAATGGTCCGACCAAGATCATCAACGGGATCATCACGTGCCTCTTCTTCACCTTCCCCTTCACCTTCAGCATCCTCCATGAAAGTATCACCGAAATGAGAAAGATAGCTTTCATCATTGAAATCATCCCCTTCTTCATCTTCTTCCATTATAACCCCTCTTTCTCCATGCTTGGTCCAACAATTATAGCTTGGCATGAAACCGTGCCGAAGCAGGTGCATGTGAACATCTCTTGAGGAAGAGTAACCCTTCCGATTCTTACACTTAACACATGGACAGATAACAAAACCCCCTGCTTGTTCGCATTAGCCACTACGAGGAAATCTTTCAAACCCGTACTGAACTCGCCGGAGAGTCGGTTACCGTACATCCATTGCCGATTCATCTGCATTATTATAATATAAAATATATAATTAACCATCATGCATTTGTTAAACTAACTAGCTACAAACAATATAAATTAAACAATGAACTACACACACATGCATATTTTATCAATGACACATCAAAGGTTCAAGTTGCTAACCGCGATCGAGGAGGAAAAAATAAATGAGAAAGCTCAAGTGTGACTCCAACACTTCATATCATGTTTGTTTCATGCTCTTGGGGCATTTCATCAAACACCTTATGTGCATAAGAGGAACCAAAAGCAAACCTAACACTCACTTGTGAAGTTTGTGAAGAGAATGACTCCAAATGGCTAAGTGTTGGCTGCTGGATGGGTATATATAGGGGAGGGGCTTTAGTCCCGGTTGGCCTGGCCAACCGCGACTAAAGGCCTTCGGGCACCTTTAGTCGCGGTTGGGCTGGCCAACCGCGACTAAAGCCCCCACGTGCACCAGCTGGCCACCGTGCGCCCTGGGCCCAGGCCTTTGGTCGCGGTTCGCCACACGAACCGCGACTAAAGACCCCATTAGTCGCGGTTCCTTTACCTTCGCGACTTATGGGGCTTCCCGGAAGCCTGTTTTTCCACCAGTGTAGAGGAACTGCGAGTCTGGTAGAGGAATGCACGAATATTTGTACATTTTATTTAACAATTTTGTTCTTTAGGAAATTATCTGTAAATGCGCTTTCGGTGTTTTGTATGAATTATTGCTTTCTTGTGTACTTTGGTTTTATAGGATATTCAGCATCTAGGTTAATGTATTTTTTTCCCACACATTCGCTTAAAGTTGTGGTACCCTTGTGTTTTTTTTGCATTTTTTCGAGAGATTTTAGGGTGCACCTATAAGGCCACTTTATTTAAATGACTATTTCTTCCTGCAAATTTGATGTTTTCTAAGTCTGTATGTTGCGCACTGTAAATTTTGATGCTTTGTAATTCAAGACGGTTTGATACACGTCAACATATCCACATTAAAGCAACATATCGTGCCAGCATCTGGCTCCATGTCATCTATAGGTCTTACGGTATTCTGCTAAATTGCTAAGAAACTATGGAACAAACCGTCTTTCCGACAAAGGAGTTAATGGTAGGTTAAATGGGGAACATACTAATGTACCTTAAGGCCCTTCTTGGCTGAGCTCATTTATAGTTTCGGTTTTTGCTCCACTTGTTGTACATCGATGTGTACCTCGCGACTAGCATGTACATGTGATCTTCTTTTGAGGATTCCTACAAGAAGTTACTTAAAGAGAGTTCAAACAAAAGGCGCTATGTTCATCAGAGAATTTCGTCTATGTAAATTTTGATATCTAGTAATTCTCTATTTTGTGATTACATTCACGTCAAAATTATGTTTCTTTTCTAATAATGATACTTTTCATCCATAAGATCCAAAGAAACCTCAAAAAAGTCTGAGACCGTTCAGATACATGTTGACACATGCAAATAAATCCACGCAACACCATGCCAAGTTCTAGCTACACATTGTTTATGGGTCTTACAGAAAGAACTTAGCTAGCATCGCTAAACTTTTGGATGAGTTTTGTCTGTCATCATGAGGAAGTAAGCAATAGGTTAAACAGGGACCAGAATGTACATTAAGCCTCTGTTTGGCCGAACTAGTTTGTACATCCGGTTACGGACCCCCTTTTAGTCAAGCAATGTGAACCCCAAGCACAACACTTGCCCGCTACAAGGGATCTTGTTTGACGAACTATACAAAGCGAGTTCGAACAGAAGGCACCATGTTTGTTGGAGAATTTTATTAAAAACATTTTTTCTTCAGTTTTGATGCTTTGTAATTCTTTTTTTTCTTACATTCTAATATGTCCAAATTATTTTTTTATTATATTCATGATATTTCCATCTATATCATTCAAATATACCCCAAAATTTATTTAGATTAACAGATAGCAGAAGAAGTTGAAGACTTTTCAGATCATTTTTTGACATGCACACTAAAATTAGATCACACCAATCTTGAGCTCCACATCTATGGTCATGAAGAAAATTAATAAATTTTCCTACCATTTCTAATAATAGCTATTGATAATCTTTCTATCAAGATGAAACTAAATTCACATGAAAACTGTTATGTATATTAAGCCCGAGCGTGGTTGTAGTTTTGGTTCCGGCTCCAGTTTTAGTAAAGCCATGTGTACCGTGCCACCAGCTAGCGCGCTACAAGGGATCTTAAGGAACTACATAAGAGTAAGTGAGTTAAAGAGAGTTCAGACAAAAGGCGTCATGCTGATTAGAGCCCCTTGTTTGGCCAACTTGGTTGCAGTTGTAGTTTGTCCCTAATTTTAGCAAGTGGAAGGTGTACGTACCAGATTGTCACCACACCAAAACTGACATCTTCTATCAATGAACTATATAAAAGAAGATTATATATATAAGAAGTTAGTTAAGTGGAAGGTTGCATTCCACTTTCGGCCCTATTTTTCGTCAAGTGTATATATCACACCGTCAGCAGAATAAAATGGATCTTCTCTTCCAGTGAACTATGGAGGAAGAAGAAAGAGTGTGCCAACAAAAGGCGCCATGCACATGGAGGCCTATTTGGTCAAGCTCCACTTCCTGAAAAAAAAGAGGGTTAAGACGATTATATTTGGCCACTAAGGATCAAGCATGTTACGTGCTTGCCTATCTAACTATACGCTTAAACCAGTATATGGTTATTTCCGGTGATGTGGCTGTCCAACATTGGAGGAAATTAGTTACCTAAATAGCTCCTACGGTACTCACTAGTTCTCATATATAGATGAGATGTGTGGACGTAGATGGATAGATAGATTTTTATTCCAGAGATCTCCATATAGATAGATGGATAGGTTTGGGCTCTTGCTCGAAAGAGATGCGTCGAGTGTGCCCTATCGCTTTTGTTGTGTCTATGTTAGTCACATGCTAGCCAGCTTAGACTGGGATTGTTCAGCAGGAGGAGCTACTGCCTTTCCTTAGTTTAGGCACGGCCCACCAGAACACTACAGCATTATTTTCGTCTCAGCATGCTATAAACTTATCATACCCATAATTAACGTGTCGTCAAACTCTTTTATACAGTATTTTGAAGCTATGGTTAGGTGATTAATTAGTACAATCGATAATTGTATCCTGAACGCACCAAAATTCAAACCTCATGGTTTGATGTTTTGTATATGTCCCAATAAATAAGTATTTTTCATTGATAAGCACTGTTCCAGACGATAAAGGGACTGCTGTTTAATTTTTCTTACAAATATGTAAATATAAATTTTAGATTACTCAAAAACTATTAATATTAGATATCTTGATTTTTTTTCTATAACATACATTTTTTTATTGACACATCCATATAAAAAGAATAGTCAGGAGATATATGTTGAAGACTAGATGAGATCATCTACTTGTGGTAACACTTAATTAAGGCAAAGTGCTTGATAGGCCTAAGAGCAACTCTAACGAAAAAGGAGCCGGAACCGAAAAATTCCAGCGGGTTCAGGCCAAAATAGGCCTAGAACAAAGCCCGAACTCGCGGTCTGGCCCGTAAACAGAGTTCGGGTGCCCGAGAAACTCGGCGGCCGCCCCGTATTAAAACGGGTCGTGGAGGGGAGTTCGGTTTCCAAACCTCTCCGACCCTACCACTCGCTACGCCGCCACCAGCCACCTCTCCGGCGAGCAATCCAGCGCGCAGAAGCGACGCTTCGCCCCAGCTCCGCGACGCCATGGCTTCACGTGGTGGCTCTGCACGGGACGGTGCGGGATTGGACGGCAGGGACTCGCCGTCGCGGTTCCCCGTGTTTTGCACGGAGGCGGAACTGCGCAAGTTCAACCGGTCGGAGGGCGCGCGCAAGTGCAGTACCCGCTGGTGGACGAACTGGGGGCTCATGCCCCCAGGGAAGCTCGCCAAGTACGGAAACAACGGCGGCGAGGGCTCCTCGTCCGGCGGTTGGAGCCGCCCACCGCGCCCGCCCGTCTACGATAGCTCCGAGGAGGAGGAGCTCATCGCCGCGCTGGAGCCGACGTTCTCCGCGGGAGACTACATGCACAACTCCGACGAGGAGGACGCCGTGATCGCGCAGGTGGCGGCGATCTACGGGAGTACGAGGCGGCGGAGCGCGTCCGCCGCGTCAAGCTCGAGATAGTCGAGCTTGATTCCGAGTAGGAGCTCTTCACCGTCCTCCGCGTCGACGCTGAAGCTCCGCCACCACCGGCACCGCCGCACGCAGTTGGGGCTAGTATCTAATTTAGGTTAGTAGTTCATTTTGCTCGGAATCATCTCACGAGGTTAGGGCTATAAATTTTGATGCTCAATCAGAGCATCAAACTACCATCTATATATGATCATCGACGAATTCTCCCGCGGCGTTTTAATTGCGGTTTTCTAGTTCGTGTTTACGGGTTCTGCTCTGCGTCAGCTGCAAAATCATCCTAAGCCACGTTTTCGGGAGACTGAATATAGGTTTTTTGGTTCCGAAATTTTCGGTTACTGTTAGAGATGCTCTAAACGGAACGAAAAGGATTTTCCATTAGTAAATGATTGTCTGATAACGAGCAATTAATACAGGCTGCTAAAGGAGATACAAGTAATCGAACATTACACCTCCGCAGTCCACATTCAACCAAGGGAACAAGTAAGCCAGTACTCAGAAGAGAAGAACCCCACATGATCAGTACTTCTTGTCGAGCTGCCATATATGGGTCCAACAGGGATGTGGCCTCGCAGATATCTCCTGCCGCCGCCGTGCGTAAACCCTGGCCGGGAGAAATCAACGGTTTGGCAGCAACGACAAGAAGTTTGCCACCGTACTAAACTACTAGCTAGCTGCAAGCTACTAGATGCATGCATGCGTCAGTGAGCTAGATCATCACACGCATCATGCATTGTTGTTTACAAGTCTAGTATGTGGTGTACCACACTAGTTACTGCTCCACTTGGTCGTACATGCTAATTTTGTCTTCTCCCTGCTAGAGGAACTGCGAGTCCTGCCACGTGAAGCACTTCGGAATGCAGGTTTTGTAGATTTTTTTCTAATATTTTGATCCTTAGGAAATTTTCCATAGATATGATTTCGGCGAGTCACACGAATTACTGCTTTCTTGCATCTTGGTTTTGTAAGATTTTTAGCATATTGGTCACCGAGTTTATTGCGCTCATCTAGACACATGCACATTTAAGCATTTGAGCGACGTATGTACCACCAAGCTCTGGCTCGTCTATCTGCCGAAAATTAAGATCTTTCACCCTTGCTAGGAAACTATTCGAAGATCTTTTTATCAAAGTGAAGCTAAATACAGTTCCCATGAAATCCGTAATGTATATTAAAGCCAACTTTAGTTGTACTTCTTCTTTTCAGCTTCAGTTTTAGTAAAGTGACGTGTACCGTGCCACGATCATGCTGGAAGGGATCTTGAGGAACTACATAAAGAGAAGTTAGTTAAAGAGAGTTCGTAGAAAAGGGGCCACACTCATTAGAGCCATGTTTGGCCAACTCGGTTACGATTCTAGTTTCGGCCCTAAATTTAGTCAAGTGGAGTGTGTACCATACCGCGAGCACCCTAAAACTGACATCTTCCTTCGATGAACTATATAAGATAAGAAGACGATATCTAAAGAAGTTAATAAAAGAGAGATCGAACAAAAGGCGCAACACTAATTGGAGCCTTGTTTGGCAATGCTTGGTTGCATTCTTGTTCCGCCCCTATTTTTCTTCGAGTGCACTACATGATAGACAGTCAGCGCACTAAAATGGATCTTCTTCCAGTGAACTTTTTTGCTTTGAAAAGTCCAATGAACTAAAGAAGAAGACATTAAAGAGAGTTGGAACAAAAAGCGCCATGCAGATTAAGCCCTAGTTGGCCAAGCTCCACGTCTTAAGGAAACAAATAATCAAGCAGATTGTAGTTGGCCACTAATTATGTATCAAATACTTTACGTGCTTGCCTAGCTAGCTAGACACGCTAAACCACTTCGGTTAATATTTGTGATGTGGCTCTCCAACATTAGACGAAGTTAATTACCTATTGCAATTAGGGTACTCATTAGTTCTCAACTTGTCATATATAGATTTGTGAAGTGTGAACGTAGATGGGTGGATAGATAGGTTTTCAATCCAGAGATCTCCATCTAGAATTCTAGATAGACAGATAGATTTGGAATCTTGTTAGGAAGAGATGAGTTGAGTGTGCCGTCTCGCTTTTCCCGTGTTTGTGTTAGTCACATGCTAGCCAGCTTAGGAGTGGGATTGTTCAGCAGGAGGAGCTACTGCTTAGCTCAGTTTGGGGCATGGCCCACACAACACCATCGGCTTCGTCTCTGCGTGATATAAACTTGTCGTGCCCATAATTAATTAGTCACCTGCTAAGCAGCTTAGGAGTAAGATTGTTCAGCAGGAGAAGCTACTTAGCTTAGCTTAGTTTAGGCCGGGCATGGCCCATACAACACCACTGGCTTCGGCTAAGCATGATATAAACTTGTCATGCGCACAATTAATTATTCACATGGTAAGCAGCTTAGGACTAGGATTGTTCAGCAGGAGGAGCTACTTCCTTAGCTTAGTTTAGAGCGTGACCCACCAGGGCCACTACATACAATTAATTGTCTTCACCTCTTTATAAACTTGGCATGACTAATTAGCTACCATATGTTGTACATCATCGCTGTCAGAGTAGGTCATATTTCGGAACCACTTGGAAATGATCGACTTGTCGGTGGATCTTGCTTGGAAATTCTGTGTTCCTTTGCGATCGTCCATTTGCGTAGGGATGACACGAATAATTAGCGGTATATGCATATATAATTCCATAAAATTAATCTATAGAACTTACGTCACTTTTGTCCTTCACGAATCTTGATACACCAACGGTGGATTAGAATTAGTTATTGCAAAAAGTATAGTGTGAGAATATGGTATCAGAGTAGACGAAACAAAAGTTTACACGTGTAAAATAGTGGTATGAAGATGTGTGGATCACATATCTGCTACTCATGTGTTGAGTTGACAGTTGATTGAGTTGGGTGTGTGGGTCAGTAAACATCTAGTCAGATCATGGATATCTGTGTAGCTAGGTGTAGGCAGCAGTGACACGGCGGCAAAGCAATGTTTTTTTGCCGTCAGGGGTTAACCATGGACCAAAGGTGCTCTCGTTCAGCCGAGCAAGCAACTTCCAAGAAACCGGAAAAAAACCGGACCTCACGTCTAAGTAAGGAGCTAGCTAGAGAAGACGTGTACAAGCAAAAAAGAAAAGGTTAATTCACCCAACGGCAGACACGTATAGTGTGTACACGCAGCACTAGCTAGCTCAACAGCAACACCACCACAGGATCGATATGTACTTAGGTGGAGCTGAAAGAGCCACTTCTACACATGTACCAATATGGTATATTGGAGTGTGTTCCAGCGATCTCTTTATTTCCAATATGGTATATGGTATATATTGGAGTATTAACAGGTTTTAAATAGCAAAACTTAAAGAATACACGCATGCATTAATTTGTGGAAATACACTGTACAAATTGTGAAGTTTCGTGAGAATACACCTTCGTTTGTGTTTTGAGAGTCGCAAGAAGAATATAACACTGAAAATGTGGTTATCTCTGTAACAGTAAGCAGTAGAGAGAAATCAGAAAAGGGAAACAAATTAAGATGAAGTACTACCACACATGAATGATCGGTTGGCGCCATTGGGTACTCAATTTTCTCACTCCATTTGCCATGTTATGTATCACATTTTTTCCCTTAGATATATTTGATAAATGAGACCAACCATGGATGCAGCTAAAAGTATACAAAGAGAGTCATATACATAGCAAGTTCATATGATTTGCCCATTGAATAATCCAATTAACTGTACACATAGTCACATATATACTAGCTTAGCCATTAATTTATTATCAAAGAGAGCCATATACATAGATCGAATTAGAATCAATTGCACTAGAACAGTTACTTAAACACCAAGTGGTACTTGAGGTGATACTAGTTAGCATGCTAGGCGCATGCATGCATATATTGCCGCTCGAGTGCACTGGCTAGTTAAGCTCGATCGATCAGAGCCTGAGCGACAAGTCCATCTCCGCCACCACCGCCTCCCCGTTCGAGATGCCGCCGCCGTTCGTTGTCGCGCCGCCTGCCCAGCCCAAGCCCATGCCCATGCCGAGGACGGGCGCTGCCATCGTCGCCGACTCCACCGCGCCAGAAGCAGGGTACGCCCAGAGCTCCCCGCCGCCGTCGAGCCAGTGGGCGGGCCACGCCGGGGAGGAAGAGGGAGGCGCGGTTGGAACGGCGGGGCCGGAGGGCAAGTCGCGGCTGCGCTTGGCGAGGGTGCGCTCGAGCTTGTGCGCGTTCTGGTGGCCGCCGAGCGCCTGCGAGCTGAGGAACTTGCGGTGGCAGTAGTTGCACGCGAACGCCTCCCGGTCGCCGACGGCGGCGTTGGCGGCGATGGGGGACGCCGGACGCCGTCCTCCGCCGCGGTGGAGCGTCGGCGTAGTGGTGGTGGTGTCGAGGCGGAGGTCCAGGCTGACGCCGTGCAGAAGCAGGTGCGGCGCCTCGCTCTCCATGGCTGGTCGTGGGGTGGCTGAACTGAGTGAGTCCGTGGAGCGCGTTTGGACTTTGGAGGAAGAAGAAGATGGTGGATGGCGGGACGGTGTGAGCGATGGCGCGCGCCGCGCCTGCCGGTATATAAAGAGGCCCAGGTCAGGTGGGGACTCAGAAGGTTCCGACGGGCCGGGTATACTGTACACGGACATACATACGCCCGACCCCGCGAGTGTATCTTTTTTTTTTTTTTTTTTTTGAGAATACCCGCGAGTGTATCTACGGACAAGTCTTGTCTGGTCGCAGCTTCATGACAACTGCAAATGCATACACGCCAGACAGAGCAAAAATTAAGCTGGCAATCAATCTATTGGTGCAAGGTGCATAAACTAAAAAATAGGCTATTATAATTAAATCTGCATGCACAACTAATAGAGTTTTAATATACCATAACAATCTCGGTTGAAATGTTTGTACAACTCTTTTATCCCACTTTTGATTGAGCTTGCTAGTGCATAGATTTAAGTGTGTGACCAGTTTTCAGTCCATTGACAACTCGGACGACGTCTTCAAATCGGTTGCAACTCATGACTAGCATGAATCATGAAGCAGATATAATGGTCTAGAGCATTTTTTTAGTTGCATCCCTATTTGCAACAGAGAAAAATCAAATGCAACCTCGGTTGCAACTGAAAAAAACTCGAACCTAACTTACAACTCATAGCATGAATCACGATACAATCGAACGGTGTAAGATATAATTGAGCACTACACTAACTTAGTTCTCAGAATTAGCAAAACCCTGAATTTAACATGATATGAGAGTTATCAAGTTAAAGATCTACCCAACACCATATTGAAAATAAGATAGTAGAGGCCTTTCATCGTTCCTAGTTTAAGGTATTCATGTATTTAAAGTATTCATGTACGTCAATTGCACTAGTCAAACGGAGTCCACACAATTCCCACCCTTCAGGAGTCTCCCTCTCTCTCTCTCTCGAAGCCTCCCCCACTTGTCCACAATTGAGAGTCGGCCGCCGCTGGCGTCCCTACCATCAGAGTAGCTGGCAGGAGATGGAACAGGAGAGGCGTCGGATCTAGCGCTGTAAATAGTAGTCTCAGTAGTTGTAGGGTTCGTGTGCGTTAGCGGCCTGCCGGTCTTCAGCACTCTGCTGCTCATCGGCTCTTGTCGTGAGGTGGGGATTGAATCCTTCGAGCTAGATTTAGGCCTTGATAGTGGGGGCTCTTCGCGTCGTGCCACTCCGGTGGTCGGAGCCGAAGGCGAGGGGGAAGACCATTGCTGGGACCTCCGTCAATAAAGCTCGTGCTTCTCGTTGCAGAATAGCGCAAATCACAATGCATTGATGTGAGACAAATACATGTACCTATATAGGCCACAACCTCAACTATACATGGAAGGAGGTGGACCCATCATAAATACAGAGGATACACGTACAGATATAAACATATCTCAATACTCAATGATGTCTTGGACTGTCGTTTCTGCAGATGTCTACTCCGCTTTCTCTATCGATAAGGTGTTGACATAGCAGATGGATTTGTGGTAGAAGGCGGGTTTGGGAGGTCGCAGAGAAGATGGACAACTGGTATCTGCGACCGCATTTCTTCTTCTGCTGCTTCGTCGACCTCAATCTGCTGCTGGAGCTTCAGTCCCTCCAGTCAAATTTCTCCAGCACGCTCTTGGGTGGCTAGGGTGGTACTCTGGCCTCAGTTGGCTTCGCCGGGAATTTCTGATGCCACCTCATTCAACCTCTAGCGGGAGGCCCTTTCTACCTTGCATGATGGCAAGGACGCGGATGGTGATGGTGGCAATTGCATCTTCAGCGAGGTCGAAGCTTGCTCAAGGACCCGATTGCTTTTCAGCGTTTTCTTCTTGGGCCTCTTTTGCAACCTGGAAGGACACAACTATAAGTTTATGTTTCGTTTAGGTCTTTCATGCAGTATTGTATCACATTTGCTATATTAATGCCAGTTCTGGGACCTTCGAGCCCCTTCTCCTGTTAAAAAAAGTCAGCTGCTCATAGTTACGTGAGTGTTGAAATATACCTCTAGAACTTAGACGTGGGGGGAGTGTTGAAATACATTGTCTAGATATTTCTATCAGTTTAGACTTTTCATCGATTTGGCTAGTACGTGCATCAATTAATAGTCTCGGACATTTTACTCGAGCTTGCAGGCTGCCCTTCTCCCCTTCTATCTCACTTAGTTGTTGTGTCCCGAAGCTAGCCGGCTGCTGGCGGTGAAGGTGGCGGCAGGGATTTCCTCGCGGCGGCAGTGAGAGACGTCTCAAGGGGTGTGGTCGTTTGCATCTCCATCATAGTTTAAAATAGCCGGCTATTGGAAATAGCGGCAACATTTCTGGGAGCTACGAAAGGCTATAGCTGAGCTATAGCGGCTAAATCATCCATTTAGCGGTTTTTCTAATTCATGGGAAAAAATCAAAATTCATATATATCTATATCAACAATTCACAAATTTTATAATTTATTGGCATTAGCCATAACATATTAACACGGTTACATAAAAAAGCTATGAATAAGATACAGTTCGGTCCACATATTACAACATTATAAGTAGCAACAATTTCCAGTTTTCTTTTTTTCCTTTTCTTTCCCACTATATTTATAGCATTACAGCCTTAGCGGCTATTTTTTTACCTGTTTTTGGGGCTAATAGCGGGTTTTTGAGGCTAATAGCGGATTATCCCGTCTTAGCCTTTAAAGGGCATAGCCGTAGCGGCAGGTTCCTCCGGCCAGCTATAGCCGGCTATAGCCGGGCTATAGCCGGCTATTTTAAACTTTGATCTCCATTCACTTGTTGTCATGCGGGCGGCATGAGCGGGGATCCGACTTATTATAGATCGGAGGAAGTATATAGTTTGAAAATAATGAAATCGCTGAAATGCAGGCATAGCAAGTTGGAGGGCGTATGAAGAGAGGCAAACCATGAGAGATTCAAAGAAGAAACCCAACGCGTTGACACATGGGCTGTTGGATGGGATCGTGTGAATGTGGGGGAAACCGCCCGCTAGCTAGCTGCACCTGACCGTCCAACTTGGTCGATTCCCCGGCCGATCGAGGTGTCTCTGTCAATCTTCTTGGAGCTCCCCGACTCGAGTTTGGGCAGCTACGTTCCCGTGTTAGCGCGACAGACGAGCGTCATCGTCGTCCTGCATGGCGTACGGGGTGTCTCGGCCAATCTTGGCCAGGCGACGAGGCCGTCCATGCTAGCATGTGCCTGAGGGGTCTGGCTTAGCACGCATTGGACTGGGCATGCGCGCCGCGCGCGTACAGGAGTGACTCGCCGGCCGGCCGGCCGGCCACCGCGCGCGCGCGTCGTCGTGTAGGTGGGTGCCAGGGAGCAGTTGCACCGCCGGATGGGTGTCTCAGATAGATACCAGAGACGTCCGTGGGCCCAGCCGTGTTTGGCATTCCCTGGAGGAGGTAGCTGCCGTACCGGTGCACTGCTTGGTTTGGCAGTCCAGTGTGAGGGAGCTACACGACTTAGCGCGCGTGCGTCACTCGCCAGTCCTCCGGCCTGCGTCACCAACAGCAAATGAAGCCTCTTGGCATCATCTTTCCTCTTGCACCCCTGGACGGCAGAAGCTCTATGCCACCTCTGAGCCTCGGGAGCGCGTAGCAAAGCTCAGGTGGAGAAAGCTTGAAAAATGTCAAAAAAAAAAAAAAAACCCAGACGCAAGCGTAAGCTGAGAAAGTCGCCGATGTAGACCGGAACATGCCGGCGACCACGATCTCGAAAGATCGCCGTCTCGGAGAAGCTCGCCGGCCAGACGGAGACGGGGGACTCCAAACTCGCAAGTTCCACGACGAAGCCGTACCTGGCCGAGCTTCGTCGGGCGGAGGTGGAACTTGAGGACACCGATACGCTGCGACATCATCGACCCCCTCCACGGAACGCCGCCGCCGTAGACATACACTTATCATGCCAAGCCTAATGCCAGACGATCGACTCCAAACTCCAGCCTGTCGACGCTTCTCCGAGGAGAAACACCGATCTGGTGCTGGATGGAGAACTTTTATTCTCGTCGCCTTTGATGCCCCTACACCGAAGACAAAGAACTGGGGAACAAGACTTGTGATCCATGGACCCCCTGTCCTCCAGCCGTCGTGGTGGCAACGGAGGGCAGGGAACCGGCTGCAGCGCCACTGGCGGTCAAGGGGAGAAGCTGGTCGCCTGTAGACCGCCTTACGCGAGAGCCAACCCTAGAAAATGTTTCGTCCATGGCTGCCACAACATTGATTCTACCCCGACTTCTTGTGCTGCATTTCCATTTGAAATTCGCGGTGCATCCATAGTGCGATATGACAGAGTCCGTGGCATGCCTGTAAGAAGACTTTCTCGATAAATATCTTATTATGACCAGACCAAATGGATCAGGACATGGCAGCAAACACCAGATCGAAGAGGTGTCTTTTTTTTTCCGGTGCTCTTCGTCTGGGACTCCAGGAACTTGCCAAGGTGTTGGGCCCTTCCAGTCAGGGCCCAAAGACGACAAATACTCCGCATCGTTGCAATTTGAGGGAACGTCGCAGCCTCAATGGATAAAGTCAATTTGGAAGGCACGGGCTCCTCCAAAATGCAAAACTTTTGCATGGTTGGTTCTCCAAACAAGAAAATGGTTTGGACCGCCAAAGGACTCCAAGTCTCCAACCAAGGGGATGGCCAAGTTGCTAAATTGTTCACTTTGCAATCAAATTCAAGAACCGGTGGCTCGCCTTCTCTTCAACTGCCAGTTCACCGTTTGATTTCTACTACCTCTGGACGTTTTTAATCGACGTGATCCAACCTATGTTTCTGAACGATGCTAGCTGGAAACGATATATACTCGCGTCCATTAAATCCGGACGGAGGGAGTAGCTTATAGTTGCTTCCATGACACTGAACCGTCTACTTTGACCAATGATGCAAGCCTCAAATACTGGTCGACAAGCAGATTAGCATGAGTCTATGTATGCTTCTGGTATTTTAGAACATCATGCTTCACCTTATTAGTTGGTTTTACAACAACTTGCCTTACCATTGCATAGTGTAGAATGTTCAAAATTTACAATGGGTTTCATGATCACATCACCATGGGCTGAAAATCTAAGAGTTGGAGATCTTGGATATCTTACTCGGCCAACCTTAATTATCTTTTACTCTAACCAAGGTATGTCTGGCAGTTCTCCTATTTTTTCAACTTGACTCGGAGAAGAACACTAAATTCCTGCTATACTTCCTTGGCTTCTTAAATTTTAAGAACAAATAGTATACTTTATATAGCTACACGAACAAATTGTTGCAACACGAATTAGTAAAAAAATACATGTGTACAAACAAATTTCTAAAATAAATCAAAGGCGACTATAGGTTCATATAACAAAATAGAATGACCATGAATAGCAACTAGAATCCACCTTCGATGTTGTCAGAGATTATTTGTTTACGAAGTACTTCTTCCATTCACTATATTAATATGATTAAGATTTTTTAATGTGGACTAAATGCATACCAAAATAAGTGATCATGCATATTAAAACACGTCTAGATGCGTGCATTTCTAAGAAAAACTAAAATATGTTATATGAAAGGAGGAAGTAATATACAGTGGGCCGGTTTTGCTAATTTATTGGCTTGCACCTTACAGGGAGGTGACGCTAAATTCCTGGTATGTTTCCACTTTTTTTTTGGGGATAAAGTGATATGTTTCTACCCAGCTTCTTACTCCCTCCTACCCACAATATGTTGCCCATAATTTTCCCTCTAAGTGAAAATTTGTAAACTTTGATAAAAAAATAAAGATAATAATAGAAAGATATATTATAACAAATGAATATAATATGTAAATATATTAGATGACAATTCTATATGTATTAGTTTAACACTGTATTTTTTTCGAAATGAGTTTAACATTGTATATGTTTATATTTTATCGATATACGTACATTGTTTAAACTTTATAAAGTATGACTTTAACCATGCTTTATACAACATATTTGGACAGGAGGGAATGCAATTTTGATAATAAATATTTTAGTTTCTATAAGTACACGAACAAATCGTTACAACACGAATTTAAGAAA
The DNA here is from genome assembly GCF_022539505.1 of Lolium rigidum. Lineage (NCBI taxonomy): Eukaryota > Viridiplantae > Streptophyta > Magnoliopsida > Poales > Poaceae > Lolium > Lolium rigidum. The sequence continues at coordinate 269,791,084 of NC_061512.1, forward strand.
TTACATATATGCGATACAAACAAATTAGTAAAGTAACTCAAAGACGACTGAGACGACGTATAGGCAGACCCCGTGTTTCCATGTTCAACCAGACCAGAGCTTGAGCGACAGGTCCATCTCCGGCTCGGCTGCCGCCTCTGCCCTGTCATGACCCCATGCCCTGGTCCAGTCCACCACGGGCGCGTCCGCTACGGAAGCGGGGTCTTGCGCTCCCCAGAGCACCTGGCCGCCGGTGTGGAACCGGACGGCCGGTGCCGGCTTTGGCACCGGAGAGGAGGAGGAGGAGGAGGATGACGGGGCAACTTGGCGCTTGCGCGTGCCGGCGTTGCGCACGAGCCTGTGCGCGTTCTGGTGGCCGCCGAGCCCCTTCTTGCTGAGGAACCTGCGGTCGCAGAAGCTGCACGTGTACTGCGCCTGCGCCTCTTCCCGGCCCCGGCCGACGTTGACGACGACGAGGCGCTGAAGCGGCGACGACGGCTCGAGGTTGAGGTCGAGGTTGATCACGCTGTAGTCCTGCTGCACCTGCTTGCCCTCCACGGCCGGCGCAAACTCGACGGATGAATCAGCTAGCTAGCTAGGGCGTGTGTTTGGAAGAATTGGAAGCAATGGCAAATTGGCAATGGAGGATGAATGGTGGATACAACATGCATGGACCGTACGTGTTTATATATACAAAGTTACAAACAGACGCTGCCCGGCCGATGCTTCGAGAAGGTTCCGATCGGTGTGCCAGGTGCCATGGCGATTGGCGATCGATGTCATGAATTAGTTTTCCGAAGGCAGGATGCCATGGTGGCCCACGCAAACTCTAAAGATGAATGATCACTTTTTAAACAGAAGGCTCCACGAGCCCGACTTTGAATTAACAAAGCCATCAACCGGCCAGGCGTACAACGATACAACGAAACAACCGAAGAAAAGAAAAAGAAAACAAAACTGGGGTTACCAGCTAACGATACAAGCACAAGTGATGCAAAGCTATAGCCTAAACCAAGATACAAGGGCGCCCAAGACTACAGCTAAACATCTGCAGCTCGGCTAGAACTTCAAGCAACGAGCCGCCACTCCATGGAGCCGCACCAAACTGAATCGGCACAAGGCCGCCATGCAGAGGACCACCATCACCGAGGGAGCTGGCTAACGGGCAAGTGAGCATACGATCCTCCAGAGTTCAAAGGGGGGAAGAACTTCACGACAACGCCTTCATGAAGGGGAACGGCGCTCACGAGCGTCGCCGTTGTCGGCACAGGGGATCCGTGCAATGCTTTCGCGGAAGTCTTAACCCCACCCCAAGGAAAACCAAAGGCTTTGCACCTGCCATCAGGACAGCCACCGGCTGTTTAGATCCACCGTTGTCCTCCGGTGCCACGGCTCACTCTCCGACAGCCACCCTAGGCACGAGAGAGGCCGCGCAAGCCGGAGGAACACCGTATATATGAAGCCAGTAACAGCAAGACGCAGGGCATCGACTAGAGGTATCCCGAGGAGGACCTCGGAGAGAACGCAAGTCAGCAAGGCCGTAGACAGTGCCCCAGGGGAGGCAACCAGCGGCAGGACGTGTGTCATGGCCACCCTCCAACAAGGTGAACGACCTCCAAAGACGTCGCCGTGGCCGGCAATGGCCGTAGCCTTGCGGTGCTTTCGCGGACACACCGTCGCGCACACTAGCGTCCCTGCAGGCCAAACCTCGCGGACCAACCAGTTCTACAGGCGCAACTCCGAACGTATCGTCCCCACGAGCGTCACGACTGGCCGGGAAATCAAGCAACTTGTGGCGACGAGAATCGACGCCACTCCGATGAAGCGCCGCCCACACAGCCATCGAACCCAGATTCTATCAAGCGGAGCAATCTCGAGAGAACCGTGCAAGATATCCCAGCCCCTGCCAATGGACATCTGCAGCTAGAACAGGGGCTTCGGGCCGCGCCGGACGCCGAAGCAGCCCCGGCGCCGGCCACCAGGCACAGCTAGCCGGGGAGGAGACCGCACCCTGCAGCTCCGGCCGCATCTAGCCCTCCAACCCGCGAAGGCCCGGATGGGGCCCGGACCTAGGCCCGCCGGCCCGGATCCGGGCCCGCCGCCGCCACCCATGGCCACGGCCTCCCCGGTGTCAAGGTCGCGCCAGCACCGGCTGGGCCGCCGTGCCGCGCCGCCACCAAGCCGGGATCCGGTGGCACGCCCCGCGCCGACCGGAGGAGGAGGCGCCGACGCCGTTGCAGACCGCCCCGCGAGGCCCGCAGCAGCTCGCGCCGAGAAGAGCCACCGCCGCCGGCACCGCGCGGGCTTTGCCCGGCGGCTCACGCCGGCGGCGGCAGCGGGGAGGGGCAGGGGAGGAGGGCTGAGGCGGGGAGGAGGAGGGGTCGCCCCTGTCGCCGCGGGGGCGACGCGGAGCGACTACGTTTCCCGTAGGACTGAAGCTGCACTCCGAGTGGTAACCTACTCACTGAGATCGATGAATGATCACTAGAGCCCTCTAATAACAAGACCAGTATAGCCCCCCTGAACTGAGTACTACAGGACACCCTGACCAGCTGAGTGACGAGTGCGGGAATGTGTGCGCACCTCAGACCGGAAATACTAGCTAGTGGAATTGGCGTTCACAACTTACCTACGTGGCTACGTTCCATGCCGGTCACGTACGTAGTCTGTTTACAGTTTACAACTTGAAAGCATAACCAGTACACATGCATCATACATGCCTGCATGCATAGTTGCATACAGCTGAGCTGGAAATATATAGCTAGGTTCTACACGCCTCCAAGCTGAGATGGCGATCATGGATAAGGGGAGACACGAGCTAGGCGACAAGACCTGGATTTTTATTTGCAAGACAAATTATAATTTACAGAAGCTTTGTCGTAATGGCGATTGAACCATCGGCATCTACGTCAAAATAAACTTACATAATTCAAACTGTACATCTTTGAAAATACAGTAAACACTTCTTTTCGATAAAGGGCACTTTTATTATTTTAGATAAAATATTACACCCGACCTCTGCATTACACGATGCACACAACCGCACACATTTCCACAAAAGTAGTCTAGTGCAAAAACTGAATAAAAACAACTGAAGAAAGCTCGCCTACGGCGGGGAAGGCTCTATCCGCAGATTACGATGTCATGCATGTTGGAAAAAAATATCTTTCTGTCACATCCTTCAATCATGTACATACCTTCATAAAGAGATTGTGATCCTCCGCGGGTTAAAGCAACGACCACGAATGGGGCAAAACGGTGAACCGGTAGATGGCATACGACCAGAGCTGAGCTGTGTTAGACATATGCTTTGTATCACGTTGTACGGTATGGAGTAGTACTCCACCCGTATATACGCTCTATGTATTGTCACGGTAGAGGCTATTTCTACCCTATATAAACACGGAACACGAGCCAGGGAGAGGCATTGTTTCAGCCAAATTAACATGGTATCAGAGCTACCTCTTCCAACCCTAGCTGCCGAACACGATACCTAGACAAATTTTTCGCCGCCGCCGCCCACGACCACGCCCACGATCTGCTGCCGCCGTGCCTTGCACCGCCGCTGCCTAGTCCCATCTACGGCCGCCGCCACGACCCCAAAACCTACGATCTACCCACGATCCACGTCTACGACCCGCCGCCGCCCTAGCCTCACGGCCGCCGCTCTACGATCTACGACCTAGCCGCCGCTTCCCAGCTCCGATGGCGTCCTCCTCATCCATGGCTTCCATTAGCGCTACGCTCGGTGCTCCGCCGACCACAAAGCTCACCCGCTCAAACTTCCTCTTCTGGAAGACGCTGGTGTTCCCCGCCATCCGCGGTGCCATGGTCATGGGCCTCCTCGACGGCACCGACCGCTCCCCCGCCAAGATGCTCTCATCCAAGGACGCCGACGGCAACACGATCTCCATCGCCAACCCTGCCTACGCTGCATGGATCGCGCGTGATCAGGCTGTTGCTAGCTATTTGCTCAACTCCCTGTCGCCTGAGCTCCTCCCTCACGTCTTCGGCCTGGAGACCACCGAGGCTATCTGGTCCGCCATCACCCGGATGTTCTCCACTGCCTCGCCATCCAAGGTCAACGCCCTCCGTGGCGCCCTGAACGCCACCAAGAAGAACTCCCTCCCCATGGCACAATATTTTGCCAAGATGAAGGGTTTTGGCGCCGAGCTCATTGCGCTTGGCAAATCCATCGACGAGAGCGAGCTCGTCAACTACATCCTCAATGGACTTGATGGCTCCTACAATGATGCCGCGGCCTCTGCCATGGCCAGCCCGGCCTCACCACCGATGGCCTCTATGATCAGCTGCTCGCTCATGATCAGCGCCACAGCATGCTGCAAGACACCGGTGATACCTTCACCTCCTCCGTAAACCTTGCTCGTCGTGGACGTGGCAACTCTCGCCCGCGTGGCCGTGCCGATGATGACGACCGCGGCCCACGTGGCCATGGTGACGGCAACCACCGTGATGATGAACGCGGCCCTCGCCGCACTGATGATCGTGGCCCTCGCCGCGATGACGACTGTGGCTACCGCCGCGACGATGACCGCGGCTACCGCCGCGATGACGACCGCGGCCCTCGTGGCCGTGGCGATGATGGCTGTAGGCACCGTCGTGATGATGGCAATGGCCGGCGTGATGGTCGCCGTCGCCAGAACCGCGCCCCTACACGTTTGTCGAGTCGAGTGCCAAATCTGCAAGATATATGGGCATCCTGCCAATGAGTGTTGGTGGCGCTACCAGGACAAAGATCGCGACGATTCTGATGATGATGGAGATCGCAAACAAAAATCTTCTCATGTTGCCTCATATGGTGTTGACACGAACTGGTACCCCGACACTGGTGCCACGGATCATATCACTGCTGAGTTGAACAAGCTCACCACACATGACAAGTACAAGGGCCGCGAACATGTTCACACCGCCAATGGTCATGGTATGCAAATCTCTCATGTTGGTCATTCAGTTTTCCATACCCCACATAGTACTTTGCATCTTAAAAATGTCTTCCATGTGCCTGCTGCATCCAAAAATCTTCTTTCAGTTCATAGACTTACCCTTGATAACGGCGTTTATATTGAGTTTCATCCTTTCTTCTTTTTGATTAAGGACCAGGCAACAAGGACGGTTCTGTTTAAAGGGACGTGCATTGGTGGTCTATACCCGCTAGTTCCTGTTCCTAGTGGGGCGCACAAGGAAGTCTTCGTTACAATAAAGCCATCCTCCTCCACATGACATCGTTGTTTAGGTCATCCGTCATCTTTTGTGGTGCAGCAAATACTTAGGAAAAATGAACTCTCTTATTCTCCAGAAATAAACCCATATGTCTGTGATGCTTGTCAACTAGCTAAGAGTCACCAGTTGCCATATCCTATCTCTATTAGTGTCTCCACTGTTCCTTTGGAACAAGTATTCTCTGATGTATGGGGACCAGCACCTGTTTCTGCTGGCAAACATGAGTTCTATGTGAGCTTTATTGATGATTATAGCAAGTTTACTTGGATTTACTTTCTTAAAAACCATTCTGAAGTGTTCCAAGTCTTTCTTAATTTTCAGAAATTTGTTGAACGAAAATTTGAGAGAAAGATTAAAACCATGCAAACTGATTGGGGTGGTGAATATGCAAAACTCAACAGTTTCTTTCAAAAGTGTGGCATTGTCCATCATGTCTCTTGTCCACATGCTCATCAACAAAATGGCTCCGCTGAACGCAAACATCGCCATATAGTTGAAGTTGGCTTGTCCCTTCTTGCAAATGCATCCATGCCATTAAAATTATGGGATGAGGCTTTTCTTACAGCTACTTTTTTGATTAACCTCCTACCCAGCAAAGTCATCAATTTTGACACTCCTGTTGAACGCCTTATGCACTCTAAACCCAACTATGAATCCTTTCGTGTTTTTGCTTGTGCCTGTTGGCCCAACCTTAGACCTTACAACAAGCGCAAACTCGCCTTCCGCTCCACTAAATGTGTTTTCTTGGGATATAGTCCTCTTCATAAGGGTGTCAAATGTCTAGATGTCTCCACGGGACGTGTTTACATTTCTCGTGATGTGGTCTTTGATGAGCGTATTTTCCCTTTCGCTGAACTGCATCCTAATGCAGGTCGTCGCCTTTGTAATGACATTCTTTTGCTCCCTCATCATACACCTACTATTGTTGGCCATGCACAAACTGATGATTACATGCCTTTGCCTATTATACCTGTGATGACTAACCTTGGTCAGAAACCTCAAGATATTCCACCTCCAGATGATAGTACTCTCCATGATGATCATTCTGATACAAAATTCGTTGAAAACGGTGAAGAAACGGACTCGGGAGAGTCTTCTGAAGTTGCACCGCAGCCTCCGCTATGTGCCAACGCGCGGCCGGGATCTACCTCGGATCGCCCGCCGCCAGCACCTGGACGCCGCGTCGCTGCTGATCCCGAGGGAAGGAGAATCTCCTCCTCGGCCACGCCCCGGGGTGCCTCCAGTCCGGCCACGCCACGCGCCCTGCCTGGGTCCCCTGCTGTCGCCTCGGACGGCAGCAGCAGCAGCGCTCCCCATGTCCCCGACAGCCCGGCCGTCACCATCAGCGCGGCCCCATCTCTGGACCAGCCGGAGCCCGCCACGCCCTCCTCGGCTGCCGCTGTCTCCGACACCGACGCCAGCAGCGACAGCGCTGTCTCGTCGCCACTGGTACGTCTCAAACGTATCTATAATTTCTTATGTTCCATGCTACTTTTATGATGATACTCACATGTTTTATACACACTTTATGTCATATTTACGCATTTTCCGGCAATAACCTATTAACAAGATGCCGAAGAGCCAGTTGCTGTTTTCTGCTGTTTTTGGTTTCAGAAATCTTGCAAAGGAAATATTCTCGGAATCGGACGAAATCAACGCCCAATATCTTATTTTTCCCGGAAGCTTCCAGAGCACCGAAGGGGGGCCAGAGAGGAGCCAGGGGGGCCCACCCCACAAGGCGGCGCGCCCAAGGGGGGGGCGCCCCCCTATGGTGTGGCTCCACCAGAGCCCTTCCGACTCCGCCTCTTCGCCTATTTAAGCCTTCGTGACCTAAAACTACGACACCGATTGACGAAACTCCAGAAAGACTCCAGGGACGCCACCGCTGATACGTCTCCAACGTATCGATAATTTCTTGTGTTCCATGCCACATTAGTGATGTTATCTACATGTTTTATGCACACTTTATGTCAAATTCGTGCATTTTCTGGAACTAACCTATTAACAAGATGCCGAAGTGCCGATTCTTTGTTTTCGCTGTTTTTGGTTTCGAAATCCTAGTAAAGAAATATTCTCGGAATTGGACGAAATAAAAGCCCGGAGGCCTATTTTCTCACGAAGCTTCCGGAAGACCGAAGACGAGACGAAGAGGGGCCACGGGGTGGCCAAACCCTAGGGCGGCGCGGCCCCCCTTGGCCGCGCGGCCACGTGGTGTGGGCCCCCGTGCCGCCTCTCGACTTGCCCTTCCGCCTACTTAAAGCCTCCATGACGAAACCCCCGATGCCGAGAGCCACGATACGGAAAACCTTGCCGAGACGCCGTCGCCGCCGATCCCATCTCGGGGGATCCGAGGAGATCGCCTCCGGCACCCTGCCGGAGAGGGGAATCATCTCCCGGAGGACTCTACGCCGCCATGGTCGCCTCCGGAGTGATGAGTGAGTAATCTACCCCTGGACTATGGGTCCATAGCAGTAGCTAGATGGTTGTCTTCTCCCCATTGTGCTATCATTGTCGGATCTTGTGAGCTGCCTATCATGATCAAGATCATCTATATGTAATTCTATATGTTGCGTTTGTTGGGATCCGATGAATAGAGAATACTTGTTATGTTGATTATCAAAGTTATGCTTATGTGTTGTTTATGATCTTGCATGCTCTCCGTTACTAGTAGATGCTCTGGCCAAGTAGATGCTTTTAACTCCAAGAGGGAGTACTTATGCTCGATAGTGGGTTCATGCTCGCATTGACACACGGGACGAGTGACAGAAAGTTCTAAGGTTGTGTTGTCTTGTTGCCACTAGGGATAAAACATTGATGCTATGTCTAAGGATGTAGTTTTTGATTACATTACGCACCATACTTAATGCAATTGTCCGTTGCTTTGCAACTTAATACTTTGGAGGGGTTCGGATGATAACCTGAAGGTGGACTTTTTAGGCATAGATGCGGTTGGATGGCGGTCTATGTACTTTGTCGTAATGCCCAATTAAATCTCACTATACTCATCATGATATGTATGTGCATGGTCATGCTCTCTTTATTTGTCAATTGCCCAGCTGTAATTTGTTCACCCAACATGCTTGTTCGTCTTATGGGAGAGACACCTCTAGTGAGCTGTGGACCCGGTCCAATTCTCTTTCTTGAAATACAATCTACTTGCAATACTTGTTTTTACTGTTTTCTCTGCAAACAATCATCTTCCACACAATACGGTTAATCCTTTGTTACGGCAAGCCGGTGAGATTGACAACCTCATCTGTTTCGTTGGGGCAAAGTACTTTGGTTGTGTTGTGCGGGTTCCACGTTGGCGCCGGAATCTCTGGTGTTGCGCCGCACTACATCCCGCCGCCATCAACCTTCAACGTGCTTCTTGGCTCCTCCTGGTTCGATAAACCTTGGTTTCTTTCTGAGGGAAAACTTGCTGCTGTGCGCATCATACCTTCCTCTAGGGGTTGCCCAACGAACGTGTGAAATACACGCCATCAAGCTCTTTTTCTGGCGCCGTTGCTGGGAACGAAGAAAAGTTACACCACAAAGATTTTCAACTCCCACGTCAACGGCTCTTTTTCGGCGCCGTTGCCGGGGAGATCAAGACACGCTGCAAGGGGAGTCTCCACTTCTCAATCTCTTTACTTTGTTTTTGTCTTGCTTTATTTTATTTACTACTTTGTTTGCTGCACTAAATCAAAATACAAAAAAATTAGTTGCTAGTTTTACTTTATTTGTTATCTTGTTTGCTATATCAAAAACACAAAAAAATTAGTTTACTTGCATTTACTTTATCTAGTTTGCTTTATTTACTATTGCTAAAATGGCTACCCCTGAAAATACTAAGTTGTGTGACTTCACAACCACAAATAATAATGATTTCTTATGCACACCTATTGCTCCACCTGCTACTACAGCAGAATTCTTTGAAATTAAACACTGCTTTCTTGAATCTTGTTATGAAAGATCAATTTTACGGAATTAGTTCTGATGATGCTGCTGCCCATCTTAATAATTTTGTTGAACTATGTGAAATGCAAAAGTATAAAGATGTAGATGGTGATATTATTAAACTAAAATTGTTCCCTTTCTCATTAAGAGGAAGAGCTAAAGATTGGTTGCTATCTCTGCCTAAGAATAGTATTGATTCATGGACTAAATGCAAGGATGCTTTTATTGGTAGATATTATCCCCCTGCTAAAATTATATCTTTGAGGAGTAGCATAATGAATTTTAAACAATTAGATACTGAACATGTTGCTCAAGCTTGGGAAAGAATGAAATCTCTGGTTAAAAACTGCCCAACCCATGGACTGACTACTTGGATGATCATCCAAACCTTCTATGCAGGACTAAATTTTTCTTCGCGGAATTTATTGGATTCAGCTGCTGGAGGTACCTTTATGTCCATCACTCTTGGTGAAGCAACAAAGCTTCTTGATAATATGATGATCAACTACTCTGAATGGCACACGGAAAGAGCTCCACAAGGTAAGAAGGTAAATTCTGTTGAAGAATCCTTTTCCTTGAATGATAAGGTTGATGCTATTATGTCTATGCTTGCGAATGATAGGACTAATGTTGATCCTAATAATGTTCCGTTAGCTTCATTGGTTGCACAAGAAGAACATGTTGATGTAAACTTCATTAAAAATAATAATTTCAACAACAATGCTTACCGGAACAATTCTAGTAATAACTATAGGCCATATCCTTATAATAATGGCAACGGCTATGGTAATTCTTATGGAAATTCTTACAACAATAATAGGAATTCACCCCCTGGACTTGAAGCCATGCTTAAAGAATTTATTAGTACACAAAGCTGCTTTTAACAAATCAGTTGAGGAAAAGCTCAATAAAATTGATATTCTTGTTTCTAGAGTTGATAGTCTTGCCTCCGATGTTGATCTTTTGAAATCGAAAGTTATGCCTAATAGGGATATTGAAAATAAAATTGTTACTACAGCAAATGCCATTCAAGTTAGAATTAATGAGAATATAAGATTAATGGCTGAGCTGCGTGCTAGGTGGGATAGAGAAGAAAATGAAAAACTAGCTAAAGAGAAGAATATAGCTAAAGTTTGGACTATTACCACCACTAGTAATGCTAATGCTACACATGTTGCTGCACCTCCTACTCATACTAATAAAAGAATTGGTGTTAGCAATGTTTCCACTTCTAATGCAAATCGCGAAAAACTGCCTGAAACTGCTAAAACTGCTGAAACTGCACTGTGATAAAGCTGCTGAAATTTTTTCCAACATTGGGGATGATGATCCCATTGCTTTAGATTATAATGGTTTGAATTTTGATGATTGCCACATCTCTGAAGTTATAAAGTTCTTGCAAAAACTTGCTAAAAGTCCTAATGCTAGTGCTATAAATTTGGCTTTCACGCATCATATTACAAATGCTCTCATAAAAGCTAGAGAAGAGAAACTAGAGCGCGAAGCCTCTATTCCTAAAAAGTTAGAAGATGTTTGGGAGCCCATCATTAAGATGAAGGTTAAAGATTTTGATTGTAATGCTTTATGTGATCTTGGTGCAAGTATTTCTGTTATGCCGAAGAAAATTTATAATATGCTTGACTTGCCACCGCTGAAAAATTGTTATTTGGATGTTAATCTTGCTGATCATTCTACAAAGAAACCTTTGGGTAAAGTTGATAATGTTCGCATTACCGTTAACAATAATCTTGTTCCCGTTGATTTTGTTGTCTTGGATATTGAATGCAATGCATCTTGTCCAATTATATTGGGAAGACCTTTTCTTCGAACTGTTGGTGCTATTATTGATATGAGGGAAGGTAATATAAAATATCAATTTCCTCTCAAGAAAGGTATGGAACACTTCCCTAGAAAGAGAATGAAGTTACCTTATGATTCTATCATTAGAACAAATTATGATGTTGATGCTTCATCTCTTGATGTTACTTGATACACACTTTCGCGCCTAGCTGAAAGGCGTTAAAGAAAAGCGCTTATGGGAGACAACCCATGTTTTTACCTACAGTACTTTGTTTTTATTTTGTGTCTTGGAAGTTCTTTACTACTGTAGCAACCTCTCCTTATCTTAGTTTTGAGTTTTGTTGTGCCAAGTTAAGCCGTTGATAGAAAAGTAAGTACTAGATTTGGATTACTGCGCAGTTCCAGATTTCTTTGCTGTCACGAATCTGAGCCCACTGCCCTGCAGGAAGCTCAGAAAATTATGCCAATTTACGTGCATGATCCTCAGATATGTACGCAACTTTCATTCAATTTGAGCATTTTCATTTGAGCAAGTCTGGTGCCATTTTAAAATTCGTCAATACGAACTGTTCTGTTTTGACAGATTCTGCCTTTTATTTCGCATTGCCTCTTTCGCTATGTTGGATGAATTTCTTTGATCCACTAATGTCCAGTAGCATTATGCAATGTCCAGAAGTGTTAAGAATGATTGTGTCACCTCTGAATATGTCAATTTATATTGTGCACTAACCCTCTAATGAGTTGTTTCGAGTTTGGTGTGGAGGAAGTTTTCAAGGATCAAGAGAGGAGTATGATGCAACATGATCAAGGAGAGTGAAAGCTCTAAGCTTGGGGATGCACCCGGTGGTTCACCCCTGCATATATCAAGAAGACTCAAGCGTCTAAGCTTGGGGATGCCCAAGGCATCCCCTTCTTCATCGACAAATTATCAGGTTCCTCCCCTGAAACTACATTTTTATTCGGCCACATCTTATGTGCTTTTTCTTGGAGCGTCGGTTTGTTTTTGTTTTTGTTTTGTTTGAATAAAATGGATCCTAGCATTCACTTTATGGGAGAGATACACGCTCCGCTGTAGCATATGGACAAATATGTCCTTGGTTTCTACTCATAGTATTCATGGCGAAGTTTCTCCTTCGTTAAATTGTTATATGGTTGGAATTGGAAAATGATACATGTAGTAATTGCTATAAATGTTTTGGGTAATGTGATACTTGGCAATTGTTGTGCTCATGTTTAAGCTCTTGCATCATATGCTTTGCACCCATTAATGAAGAAATACATAGAGCATGCTAAAATTTGGTTTGCATATTTGGTTTCTCTAAGGTCTAGATAATTTCTAGTATTGAGTTTGAACAACAAGGAAGACGGTGTAGAGTCTTATAATGATTTCAATATGTCTTTTATGTGAGTTTTGCTGCACCGGTTCATCCTTGTGTTTGTTTCAAATAAGCCTTGCTAGCCTAAACCTTGTATCGAGAGGGAATACTTCTCATGCATCCAAAATACTTGAGCCAACCACTATGCCATTTGTGTCCACCATACCTACCTATACTACATGGTATTTTCCCGCCATTCCAAAGTAAATTGCTTGAGTGCTACCTTTAAAATTCCATCATTCACCTTTGCAATATATAGCTCATGGGACAAATAGCTTAAAAACTATTGTGGTATTGAATATGTAATTATGCACTTTATCTCTTATTAAGTTGCTTGTTGTGCGATAACCATGTTTACTGGGGAACGCCATCAACTCATTGTTGAATTTCATGTGAGTTGCTATGCATGTTCGTCTTGTCCGAAGTAAGGGCGATCTACACCGAGTTGAATGGTTTGAGCATGCATATTGTGAGAGAAGAACATTGGGCCGCTAACTAAAGCCATGATTCATGGTGGAAGTTTCAGTTTTGGACAATTATCCTCAAATCTCTAATGAGAAAAGAATTAATTGTTGTCAAATTCTTAAAGCATTAAAAGAGGAGTCCATTATCTGTTGTCTATGTTGTCCCGGTATGGATGTCTAAGTTGAGAATAATCAAAAGCGAGAAATCCAAATGCGAGCTTTCTCCTTAGACCTTTGTACGAGGCGGCATAGAGGTACCCCTTGTGAAACTTGGTTAAAGCATATGTATTGCGGTGATAATCCAGGTAGTCCAAGCTAATTAGGACAAGGTGCGAGCACTATTAGTACACTATGCATGAGGCTTGCAACTTATAAGATATAATTTACATGATGCATATGCTTTATTACTACCGTTGACAAAATTGTTTCATGTTTTCAAAATCAAAGCTCTAGCACAAATATAGCAATCGATGCTTTTCCTCTATGAGGACCATTCTTTTACTTTCAATGTTGAGTCAGTTCACCTATTTCTCTCCACCTCAAGAAGCAAACACTTGTGTGAACTGTGCATTGATTCCTACATACTTGCTTATTGCACTTATTATATTACTCTATGTTGACAATATCCATGAGATATACATGTTACAAGTTGAAAGCAACCGCTGAAACTTAATCTTCTTTTGTGTTGCTTCAATACCTTTACTTTGAATTATTGCTTTATGAGTTAACTCTTATGCAAGACTTATTGATGCTTGTCTTGAAGTGCTATTCATGAAAAGTCTTTGCTTTATGATTCACTTGTTTACTCATGTCATACACATTGTTTTGATCGCTGCATTCACTACATATGCTTTACAAATAGTATGATCAAGTTTATGATGGCATGTCACTCCAGAAATTATCTTTGTTATCGTTTTACCTGCTCGGGACGAGCAGAACTAAGCTTAGGGATGCTGATACGTCTCCAACGTATCGATAATTTCTTGTGTTCCATGCCACATTATTGATGTTATCTACATGTTTTATGCACACTTTATGTCATATTCGTGCATTTTCTGGAACTAACCTATTAACAAGATGCCGAAGTGCCAGTTGTTGTTTTCTGCTGTTTTTGGTTTCAGAAATCCTAGTAAAGAAATATTCTCGGAATTGGACGAAATAAAAGCCCAGAGGCCTATTTTCTCACGAAGCTTCCAGAAGACCGAAGACGAGACGAAGAGGGGCCACGGGGTGGCCAAACCCTAGGGCGGCGCGGCCCCCCCCCTTGGCCGCGCGGCCCTGTGGTGTGGGCCCCCCGTGCCGCCTCTCGACTTGCCCTTCCGCCTACTTAAAGCCTCCGTGACGAAACCCCCAGTACCGAGAGCCACGATACGGAAAACCTTACCGAGACGCCGTCGCCGCCGATCCCATCTCGGGGGATCCAGGAGATCGCCTCCGGCACCCCGCCGGAGAGGGGAATCATCTCCCCGGAGGACTCTACGCCGCCATGGTCGCCTCCGGAGTGATGAGTGAGTAGTCTACCCCTGGACTATGGGTCCATAGCAGTAGCTAGATGGTTGTCTTCTCCCCATTGTGCTATCATTGTCGGATCTTGTGAGCTGCCTATCATGATCAAGATCATCTATATGTAATTCTATATGTTGCGTTTGTTGGGATCCGATGAATAGAGAATACTTGTTATGTTGATTATCAAAGTTATGCTTATGTGTTGTTTATGATCTTGCATGCTCTCCGTTACTAGTAGATGCTCTCGCCAAGTAGATGCTTTTAACTCCAAGAGGGAGTACTTATGCTCGATAGTGGGTTCATGCCTGCATTGACACACGGGACGAGTGACGAAAAGTTCTAAGGTTGTGTTGTGCTCGTTGCCACTAGGGATAAAACATTGATGCTATGTCTAAGGATGTAGTTGTTGATTACATTACGCACCATACTTAATGCAATTGTGCTGTTGCTTTGCAACTTAATACCGGAGGGGGTTCGGATGATAACCCGAAGGTGGACTTTTTAGGCATAGATGCAGTTGGATGGCGGTCTATGTACTTTGTCGTAATGCCCAATTAAATCTCACTATACTCATCATGATATGTATGTGCATGGTCATGCTCTCTTTATTTGTCAATTGCCCAAGCTGTAATTTGTTCACCCAACATGCTGTTCGTCTTATGGGAGAGACACCTCTAGTGAACTCGTGGACCCCGGTCCAATTCTCTTTACTTGAAATACAATCTACTTGCAATACTTGTTTTTACTGTTTTCTCTGCAAACAATCATCTTCCACACAATACGGTTAATCCTTTGTTACAGCAAGCCGGTGAGATTGACAACCTCATCTGTTTCGTTGGGGCAAAGTACTTTGGTTGTGTTGTGCAGGTTCCACGTTGGCGCCGGAATCTCCGGTGTTGCGCCGCACTACATCCCGCCGCCATCAACCTTCAACGTGCTTCTTGGCTCCTCCTGGTTCGATAAACCTTGGTTTCTTTCTGAGGGAAAACTTGCTGCTGTGCGCATCATACCTTCCTCTTGGGGTTGCCCAACGAACGTGTGAAATACACGCCATCAACCGCCATCGCGAAACTCCATTTCGGGGGACAGAAGTCTCTGTTCCGGGACGGGGAATTGCCCCCGGAAGGCATCTCCATCGACACCACCGTCATCTTCATCAACGCTGCTGTGTCCTATGATGAGGAGGGAGTAGTTCTCCCCCGAGGCTAAGGGATGTACCGTAGCTATGTGGTTCATCTCTCTCTTTGTGATCTAGTTGAATATCATCTATGTGCTACTCTAGTGATGTTATTAAAGTAGTCTATTCCTCCTCCATGATGTAATATTGACAGTGTGTGCATCATGTAGTACTTGGTATAAGCTATGATTGTGATCTCTTGTAGATTATGAAGTTAACTATTACTATGATAGTATTGATGCGATCTATTCCCCCTTTCATAGCCTGACGGTGACGGTGTGCATGCTATGTTAGTACTCGGTCTAAATTGCAATGGTCTATCATGCACTCTAAAGGTTACTTAAATATGAACTCCGAATGTTGTGGAGCTTGTTAACTCCGGCTTGAGGGAGCTCTTGTAGCCCTACAAAATGAATGGTGTTTGTCATCCAACAAGAGAGTGTAGAGAAAGTAGTATTTGTTTATTCAGTTATGTGATCAATGTTGAGAGTGTCCACTAGTGAAAGTATGATCCCTAGGCTTTGTTTCCAAATATCGAATCTCTGTTTATTTACTGTTCTACTGCATGTTTACTTGCTGCCATATTTATTTCAGATTGTTATTACCACTCATATTCATCCATATTACTTGTATTTCACTATCTCTTCGCCGAACTAGTGCACCTATACATCTGACAAGTGTATTAGGTGTGTTGGGGACATGATAACCCACAAGTATAGGGGATCGCGGCAGTCTTCGCGGGTAGTAAAACCCAATTTATTGATTCGACACAAGGGGAGGTAAAGAATACTTATAAGCCTTAACAACTGAGTTGTCAATTCAGCTGCACCTGGAAAAGCACTAGTAACAGGGGTGATGTGAAAGTAGCAGTGATATGAGAGCAATAATAACAGTAACACAGCAGCAGTAATAGTAACACAGAGGCAATGGCACCAGAAAATAGTTGATACTACTTCCAATGACATGTAGAACAAGTATATAATGATGAAAGATGGACCGGGGTTCCCAGCTATCTACACTAGTGGTAACTCTCCAATAACAAGTGTTGGGTGAACAAATTACAGTCGGGCAATTGATAGGATTGAAATAGCATTAAGACAGAATATCAAGATCATTAATCATGTAGGCATGTTTTCCAATTATAGTCATACGTGCTCGCAATGAGAAACTTGTACAACATCTTTTGTCCTACCAGCCGGTGGCAGCCGGGCCTCAAGGGAAACTACTGGATATTAAGGTACTCCTTTTAATAGAGCACCGGAGCAAAGCATTAACACTTGGTGAAAACATGTGTCCCTCACATCACCGCCATCCCCTCCGGTTGTCCCGATTCTTGTCACTTCGGGGCCTTTGGTTCCGGACAGTGACATGTGCATACAACTTGTAGATACAATCTAAGCAATAAGTATAGAGCTTAAATCTAAGATCATGCCACTCGGGCCCTAGTGACAAGCATTAAACACAACAAGATTGCAGCAACAATAACTTCATAAACTTTGTAGATAGACAATCATAACGTAACAATCCATCGGATCCCGACAAACACAACACCGATTACATCAGATGAATCTCAATCATGTAAGGCAGCTCATGAGATCATTGTATTGAAGTACATGGGAGAGATGATACCAACTAGCTACAGCTAGAACCCGTAGTCCATGGGGGAACTACTCACGGAGCATGATGGAGGCGATGGCGTTGATGGAGATGGCTTCCGGGGGCACTTCCCCGTCCCGGCAGGGTGCCGGAACAGAGAGTTCTGTCCCCCGAAACGGAGTTTCGCGATGGTGGCGGCGCCCCTGGAGTCTTTCTGGAGTTTCGTCGATTGGTACTGCGTTTTTAGGTCGAAAGGGCTTAAATAGGCGAAGAGGCGGAGTCGGAGGGGCGACAGGGTGGCCCCACACCAGGCCCGCGTGGGCCCAGGCCAGGCCGCGCCGCCTTATGGTGTGGTGGCCCTCTGGCCCCTCTCCGACTCTTCTTCGGTGTTCTGGAGCCTTCCGGGAAAAATAGGAGGTTTGGCGTTGATTTCGTCCAATTCCGAGAATATTGCCCGAACAGCCTTTCCGGAACCAAAAACATCGGAAAACGAGGAACTGGCACTGTGGCATCTTGTTAATAGGTTAGTTCCGGAAAACGCATAAAAACATTATAAAGTGCAAGCAAAACATGTAAGTATTGGCATAAAACAAGCATGGAACGACAGAAATTATGGATACGTCGGGGACGTATCAGCATCCCTAAGCTTAGTTCCTGCTCGTCCCGAGCAGGTAAACGTTAAAAAGAATAATTTCTGTAGTGACATGCTACTTATCATACTATTACAAAGCATATTAAATGAATGAAGTGACTCAAGGCAATGATCTATAGTTGCTAACAAGTAGATAACATATAGCAAAACTTTTCATGAATAGTACTTTCAAGACAAGCATCAAAAGTCTCACACAAGAGTTAACTCATAAAGCAATAAATTCAAAGTAAAGGCATCAAAGCAACACAAAGGAAGATATAAGTTTCAGCGATTGCTTTCAACTTTCAACATGCATATCTCATGGATAATTGTCAACACAAAGTAATATAATAAGTGCAAATAAGCAAGTATGTAAGAATCAATGCACAGTTGACACAAGTGTTTGCTTCTAAGATGGAAGGAAGTAGGTAAACTGACTCAACATGAAGTAAAAGAATGGCCCTTCGCGAGAGGGAAGCATTGATTGTTATATTTGTGCTAGAGCTTTGGTTTTGAAAACATAAAGAGAGCATAAAAGTAAAGTTTTGAGAGGTGTTTGTTGTTGTCAACGAATGGTAGTGGGCACTCTAACCCCCTTGCCAGACAAACCTTCAAAGAGCGGCTCCCATTTTATTTTATTTTTGGGTGGCACTCCTTCCAACCTTTCTTTCACAAACCATGGCTAACCGAATCCTCGGGTGCATCGCCAACAATCTCATACCATGAAGGAGTGCCTTTTTATTTTAGTTTTATTATGATGACACTCCTCCCAACCTTTGCTTACACAAGCCATGGCTAACCGAATCCTTCGGGTGCCATCCAACAATCACATACGATGGAGGAGTGTCTATTTAGGTTAATTAATTTGGGACTGGGAATCCCATTGCCAGCTCTTTTTGCAAAATTATTGGATAAGCGGATGAAGCCACTAGTCCATTGGTGAAAGTTGCCCAACAAGATTGAAAGATAAACACCACATACTTCCTCATGAGCTATAAAACATTGACATAAATTGAGAAGCATTTTGAATTGTTTAAAGGTAGCACTCAAGCAATTTACTTTGGAATGGCAGAAATACCACATAGTAGGTAGGTATGGTGGACACACATGGCATAGGTTTTGGCTCAAGGTTTTGGATGCACGAGAAGTATTCCCTCTCGATACAAGGCTTAGGCTAGCAAGGTTGTTTGAAGAAAACACAAGTATGAACCGGTACAGCAAAACTTACATAAGAACATATCGCAAGCATTATAATACTCTACACTGTCTTCCTTGTTGCTCAAACACTTTTACCAGAAAATATCTAGACCTTAAGAGAGACCAATCATGCAAACCAATTTCAACAAGCTCTACAGTAGTTCTCCACTAATAGGCTTAGACTACATGAAAAAAAAAACTTAATCATGATCTACTTGAGAGCTCAAAACAATTGCCAAGTGTCAAATTATCCAAGACATATTAGGCATTTTCCTTTTCCAACCAAATAAGTATTGTAGCTTCCAACTTTTATCATTGAACATTAAAAGTAAAACGAAGAACAAGTGTTCATATGAAAAAGCGGAGCGTGTCTCTCTCCCACACAAGGATTGCTAGGATCCGAATTTATTCAAACATAAACAAAACGAAAATAAACACACAGACGCTCCAAGTAAAGCACATAAGATGTGACTGAATAAAAATATAGTTTCAGGGGAGGAACCTGATAAGTTGATGAAGAAGGGGATGCCTTGGGCATCCCCAAGCTTAGACGCTTGAGTCTTCTTGAAATATGCAGGGATGAACCACGGGGGCATCCCCAAGCTTTGACTTTTCACTCTTCTTGATCATATATCATCCTCCTCTCTTGACCCTTGAAAACTTCCTTCACACCAAACTTCTCATAAACTTCATTAGAGGGGTTAGTACTCAAAAAATTTGAATCCACCTTGGTCCTGTAGTGGCACATTGCAAGAACTCAATAAAACATTAGCTACAGCCCTCTACGTCTAGAAAACCTCGCTTAAAGTCCACAAGAGACAATGCAAAAAACAGAGACAGAATCTGCCAAAACAGAACAGCCAGTAAAGACGAATTTTAAATAAATACTTCCGTTGCTCAAATCAGAAAACTCAAAACTAATGAAAGTTGCGTACATATCTGAGGAACACGCACATAAATTGGCATATTTTTCTGAGTTACCTACAGAGAAAACAGCCCAGATTCGTGACAGATAGAAATCTGTTTCTGCGCAGAAATCCAAATCTAGTATCAATCTTCGATTAGAGGCTTCACTTGGCACAACAATACACAAAACTAAGATAAGGAGAGGTTGCTACAGTAGTAAACAACTTCCAAGACACAAATATAAAACAAAGTACTGTAGCAAAATAACACATGGGTTATCTCCCAAGAAGTTCTTTCTTTATAGCCATTAAGATGGCCTCAACAGTTTTAATGATGCACTCCCAAGAAATAGTATTTGAAGCAAAAGAGAGCATCAAGAGGCAAATCCAAAACAAGTTTAAGCCTAACATGCTTCCTATGCATAGGAATCTTGTACACAAATAAATTCATGAAGAACAAAGTGTCAAGCATAAGAAGATAAAACAAGTGTAGCTTCAAAATTTTAAGCATATAGAGAGGTGTTTTAGTACCATGCAAATTTCTACTACCATATTTTCCTCTCTCATAATAATTTTCAGTAGCTTCATGAACAAACTCAACAATATAACTATCACATGCAGCATACTTTTCATGATTTCCAAACACATAATTTTTATCAAGTTCAAGAATAGTGGAATTAAAACTTTCAAACTTTCTTTTATTAATAATATAACAAGGTAGTTGATCAATCTCAATAGATATGGGACTCATAGAATAAGTCAAGAACTCTCCAATCCCATTTTCATTAGTAGTACAATTAATATTATCAAGTAACATAGGACCATCATCTAGAGCTTTATCATAGACATTTGCCAAACAAAATTCTTTAGTACCATGCATTTCGACATCGGGCACAAACAAAGCATTATCATAAGATTTATCAAAGTAGCATGGATTATCATAAATAATAGTAGCATAATTATTCTCACAAGTTTTACTCATAGGGAATATTTCAAGAGAATCCACAGGAACATAACATTCAACCTTTTCCGGTAAGCATGGAGGACAATCAAATAGTGTAAGAGATAAAGAGTTACTCTCATTAGAAGGTTGGCATGGGTAGCTAATCCATTCTTCCTCCTTTTGTTCATCACTCTCCTCTTCTTTTTCATCCAATGAGCTTTCTAGTTCATCAATTTCCTCCTCTTTTTCATCCAATGAGCTTTTAGGTTCATCAATTTCTTCTTCCATCGGTTCCTCGCAAATTGTGAGTGCATTCTTGTGCATTAATGTGTCTCTCTTTATAATCAAGGATATAAGGATTCCTACTCGTAGAATTCTATGCAAGAATTAAGGATAGTAGAGACATAATCTTTAAGGTCCTTACAAATAGCACAAGTTTCATAATTCTCAACCATGAAGGATTCTATCTCGGAGGCTCCCATAAATAAGACAAATTGTTCTACCTCTTCGAACCCGTAATGAATATAGCAATTCCGATTATAGTTCTTAATTAAAAATTCCTCACTAAAGCCACATTGAAATTTAAGATGTTTAGTATCCTGTTGAGACCAACAGTTTATATCATGGCGTCTAAGCAAGATTCTAGCCATTGTATTCAATTTTTCTATCACAGCACTCATTATTTTACCAGTTCTTGATTTTCTATAATTATTATAACATTCTATAAGCTCCAAGTAGGTTGTTGGTTCTCCCATAACAGCAGTTTTTAATTTTTAGGTTTTTCAAATTTTTATGGATTTTTGGGTATATGAGAAAAATAAAACAAGACAAAAATAAACTAAGCAAAAGTAAACTACGCAAAATAATACTAGACAGAAATAAACTAAGCACAAATAAACTAGACAAAAGTAAACTAAGCAAAACAAAATAAAATAAAACAAAAACAGAGAGAGAGGTAGAGTGTACTCCCCAGGTGAACTTATGAGTAGAGCTATGCCTCCCCGGCAACGGCGCCAGAAAACAGTCTTGATAACCCACAAGTATAGGGGATCGCGGCGGTCTTCGCGGGTAGTAAAACCCAATTTATTGATTCGACACAAGGGGAGGTAAAGAATACTTATAAGCCTTAACAACTGAGTTGTCAATTCAGTTGCACCTGGAAAAGCACTAGTAACAGGGGTGATGTGAAAGTAGCGATGATATGAGAGCAATAATAACGAGTAACACGACGGCAAGTAATAGTAACACGAGAGGCAATGGCACCAGAAAATAGTTGATACTACTTCCAATGACATGTAGAACGAGTATATAATGATGAAAGATAGACCGGGGTTCCCAGCTATCTACACTAGTGGTAACTCTCCAATAACAAGTGTTGGGTGAACAAATTACAGTCGGGCAATTGATAGGATTGAAATAGCATTAAGACAGAATATCAAGATCATTAATCATGTAGGCATGTTTTCCAATTATAGTCATACATGCTCGCAATGAGAAACTTGTACAACATCTTTTGTCCTACCAGCCGGTGGCAGCCGGGCCTCAAGGGAAACTACTTGGATATTAAGGTACTCCTTTTAATAGAGCACCGGAGCAAAGCATTAACACTTGGTGAAAACATGTGTCCCTCACATCACCGCCATCCCTCCGGTTGTCCCGATTCTTGTCACTTCGGGGCCTTTGGTTCCGGACAGTGACATGTGCATACAACTTGTAGATACAATC
>NC_061512.1:269813662-269889311 GCF_022539505.1 Lolium rigidum
TAATTGTAACTAAGTTTTTTTAATTAAAATTGTAACTTAATTAAATTTTAAACGTGTATTATATGTGAATAAGAACTTAGTAACAATTCAAAAAACTAAAAAAAAAACTTAGTTACAAATTTGGGATCGAGGGGGCAGCGCTCGTCGCCCCTCCGTATACGCGCGGTGTTTTTTTTGGGATCGAGAGGGGGCGGCGAGGGTTATGTGTCCTCGGCACCGCCACCGCCCTTTTGCCACCGCCCTTTCACCACCGCCACCGCGCGCGTATGCCGAGGGGGAGCGAGCCCCTCGTCGCCCCCTCCCGCATACGCGCGGTGTTTTGGGATCGAGATCAGGGGGCGGCGAGGGTTATGTGTGTGTTGTCCTCGCCTCCCTCTCCGTGACGCCGTCGTCTACCGCCCCGTCTCGCGCTCTTCCGCGACACCCTCTCCCACCCCTTCCAGCTCGCCGGCCCCCTCCTTTTTGCCACCGCCCTTTCGCCACCGCCACCGCCCCTTCTTCACTTAATTAATTTGTTTTGACTACATGTTTTCAGGACTGACATATGGCGGACGATAGAGCTGACCCGATTCTGGACAACTATGATCCGGACGCTGAAGACCATATGTTCGGCATCATAAAAGGCGATATTCCTTTTGTGCCGACCGGAGAAGAAGAAGATGATATCGCTTCTTATCTGAACCTTGAGTGTGAAGATGAAGGGCGCCGTCGGCATAGCAGATGATGCCGAAGAAACGTCGATAAACGACGATCTTCAATTGGAAGTAGCAACCACCTCCGCGCCGAGGTATATATATATATATACATATTGAGCGTCCGGTGATACAACTAACTGATTTGAATAAATGTGTGTGTACTAACGCGCGCGACTCTCTTTCTTATTTTAGCCCTCGGCCGGATCGTCGAAAAAATCGAGTACGTCGTCGTCAAAGCGTGGCGCAACCAAGACGATGAAAGCAGGAGAAACATGCACCATCGATGTTGTCGACGAAGCAACCGGCAGAGCCGCTGGAGCCCAGCAAGAACGCCACCAAGTTTGTCAGCCAATGCGGAGCCGTTGTTAGAGACAACGTCTCGATCACCCGCCAGGAGTGGAATGAGCCAAAGAAGGCACGTGTTGGTTTCACTTTTGTCGAACAGAGAGAAAAAAAAGATTGCTTCAACAAGCTTATGGAACATTTCGTTCTACCTCCGGAATACCGCAAATACGATGAGGAGGGTAACAAGATTGCGGAAAACAAGAAGAGGCGCAAGCTAGTCAAACAGTTCAGCTCTTTCTAGGATGGCCAACGCATTCGGAAATACAAGCAAAATCTAGCCCATGACTTTGTCAACCAGGGCAAGACTCCGGATTTCAAAGGACAATATGAGAAACTCGCAACATGATTGGCCAGAATTTGTGAAGCAAAAGAAATCGGAGCAGTTCCTTGAACTATCGAAAAAAAATAAGGAAAATGCGGCCAAGAAGGAGTACAATCATAAAATGGGGCCGAGGAGGGTATCGCTTTTGGCAGCCTAAGTGGGAGAAGATGGAGAACGAGCCGAGGGCGCGAGAAATCCGTCCAGGTACGGAGGGATGGGACCCAAGGGCCAAAAGCTGGTGGTACGGGCATGGGGGATCGCTGAACCCGGAGACAGGGGAGTGTGTTTACCAGGGCAAAATAATTACACCCACCCAAAACCTTATTGAGGCAATGAGGGATGCTCAAGAGGGGAGGATCAGGTTCAACGAGAGAACGACGCCCTGACAAAAGCCCTCGGGAATCCTGAACACGGAGGACGTGTACGAGGCATGCCCGGGGACATTTCGTGGAAACTAGGGTTCCCCCAGAAAGATGACCCGTACGGTTACAGAAGCCGTAAGAGAAAGATGGATCGGGATGCAGATGTTGTGGCGAAGTTGGTAACGGAAATGGATGTGATGAAGAAAACCGTGAGTGTACTAGTCGCTGAAAGAGATGCAGCTCGGGCGCAGCATGAAGATCATCCAATGGATCTCGGAAGCCAGCAGCGGAGAAGAAGCAGCGTGGCTTCCACGGAGGCCTCACCGGCTGGTGCACCGACGATCGAAATTACTGCACCGGAGCCTCGGCTGGTGGTCGGGTTACTTGCACCGGAGCCTCCTCGCTACCCCGTGGACGATATAAAGGAGATGAAAGCATGTCATCTGTATTATCCTATCGGGAACATGTCCATGAAGGTAGCCATCGGCAGTGCTTTACCACTGGAGCACTCCACCACAACAACCCCATTCAAGATGGCTATGCTCGTGTGACGGTGGAGGAGATAGTCCAAGGGTTTGAGGACCTGGACATTGACATTGCTACACCTGAAGGGGTGAAAAGACTTGGAGATGTCAAGCGCCGGTTCATTCTATGGCGGAAGAAATTTATCAAGTTTCCGAGCGAGGCGCCAACAAGTCCACCCCCGTACGGTGGTGGTGGTGGCGGTGGCGGTGACGGTGGCGGTGGCGGTGGCGGTGACGGTGGCGGTGGCGGTGACGGTGGCGGTGGTGCTTCACCTAATACACCTCATTCACGTCGGCCGACGCCGCCCCCGGTCCTCGTCCGGCGGGTGATCGACACCGATACCGCCCCCAATCCACCTCCGGCGAAGAAGCGTAAGCGGTCCTGGGTTATTAACCCGGACCCTTACGTACCTAAGAAAACAAAGGTACCGGAGGTATCACCGAAGCCTCTCCCCGGGAGGTCTTGGGAAAGTAGTGCCGAGGAAGTCGAGGCGGCGCGGCTGCTGATTTAGAGAAATGGCAAGGCGAGCGTCAAGAAGAAAATAGAGGGCGAGCCCAAGCCAGTATATTCTGACAAGGAAAAGCAGTGGGCTAAGTCATTTTTGAACACACCGTCCCAAGCCGCGAAGAATCTGCCTGACGACTATTTACGTGAACTTCGTAGGCAAGCACTCGCGTTCAAGAACAGGAAAGAGTTGGCGGAGAAGAAAGCCTTGGAGGACGAGGCCGAGAAAAAATTAGAAAGGGGGAAAGAAGTTGCCCAGCTCGGGGAACAAAGTAAACAATCGATCGCCCCGCTCATAGTGCAAGCCGCCGGTCCGGATGCCCCCGATATCATAGCAGCTGCGGCAGCCACATGGATTGACTGTAGAAAGTGCCAGAAAACAAGCGGCCGACTTAGGTATCACTCTTCGTGCAGTGTTAGGCCTTGATGAGGCGCCAATGAAGGACGTAGTATTTACATATGTGAAGAATGGCCCTCTCATCGAGCCTGCGCAGGAAGAGGATCTACCTCGACAAATGAAAGGTCTGCTAAATTGGTACAAGGGTTACATAAAACATGAAAACGCCAAAGACTATATCTATGCGGAAGTTAAATATGTGCATCACTTCAAACGTTACTGGGTACAAATTCCTCCGAGTGAATTGTTCCAGCTGTTCAATCTGCGCGAGCTCGACAAATCTATCATCAGTTGCTACGTTCTGTAAGTGATTTATTAATTTCTACCCCATCTCGTTCATTGCCTGCACTATATATATATATATATATATATATATATATATATAGGTAAAATAACTGGGGCACCAAGGTGTCCAGGCACCCAGATCGCCAACCGTTAGATCGGTCAACGAAACATTACATCAATCCGGGTATGTTCGTCAACGAAAACCCGTTAGTGCACCAGGAAAGCCCGTTTGTAGCTCCAATGTCAATTCCGATTACCTTCCAAATATAATTTGCATGCATGCACCGTCCTGGCAAAAAATTTCTTTCCAACTAGTTGTGCGATGCTTTATTTTATTTCCAAATCAGCTCTGATTGATGTGCCATAAATAACTTTACGAATTTTTTCAAACCCATACCTACTATTTATAAGGTCCCCAACAATGTACGTACAAATAGATGGCTCTCCGTCTAAATCATGTTCGCATCATTAGCGCGTTGTTGGACATCTGGCCGAGGTATGTTCTGGGGCCGGTATTGTGTTTCCATGATTTTGTTCCTGCCATAGCGGTGAGTTTTGTGTACATGCATGGGGTCGTCGCCATTGGCGGCAGCGCAACCTCCGTCCCGTCACCGGCGCTGTTCAACATGGCATGACGATGGCGACCTTCACCGCTCGCATGGCCTTGTTTGCCATTGTCGGTGCTGCGAACGCCGATGTCTCCGTGCACATCGCCTTATGCATCTTCGCCAGCATTTACCTTTTTTTTCAAACGCAGGTATATATCTTTGATGCTCGGTGTACAAAAAATGTGCTAGTGCTAGAGGAAAGCCTGCATCTTTGGCTGCTGGAGGCATTATGGCTGCCCATGGGCACGACGGCGACGATAATTTCATGGATCCTCCTCCCAGGTCAACCGTCAGTACCTATTAAGTGTGCACACTTATTTCTATGTGCCCAACTGTTTCTCCCGTTCATTTTAGCAGGTTCACGAAATTGAAGGTGACATTTTAGAGTCCTGAGATACAGTACTACTTTTCAAAGGTCCCAAAATATTATAAGTGCTCATCGGATACAAATATTTTTGTTAGGCACCACAGAGTATGTATAGTTTAACATTGTGAATTATTATTGCAGATTTATGTTCAGTTCTGCTATGTCAACCATTGGAATTGCTTACCTGCGAAGTCCGCGAAGAATGAGGAGATAGTGAACGTACCACTGGATTGTACTCATGCATGCTGACTCGTGCTATGCAGGAGGAATGCTTGACATTGTTCTTTCCGGATTGGGCTGTTTTTGTTTGCGTATTATTTATGTTCAGTAAGAGAGTCTTATGTAATAAGTACAATGTGTTTGCTTCTAGAAATTCTATGGTCTTGATAACGGTTGTAAGATTTACCTTTTGTTTTTCTTAAGATATCCATAATTGTATATCGTTTTCCTGGGTATCATATGTGCATGTTTCCAAAGATTGTAAGAAATTATCACCGGGTGTTTGCCTCGCACGGTTCCAATATTCACCAATCGTATCGAGTCGTCTGCCATTTTTTAGACCCACATATGCCCCAGATATCTTTCAAACATTACAGCGTTACTATCACTTCCTGCATAACCAACACTTTCACTAGATACGGGTATGTACACAACTTGAGTATGTGATTATGATACCCCAAAAGCACTAAACTTCCCCATGATGCCCATAATTGGGACATTCTGCCCTTTTCCAACACTTCATACTTCATATCGATATTACTAATTAACATACCCTGGCATCCCATCACGGTTGTCATACTCCTCATACAATTGCCAGATACCTCACATATGTAATCATACATTATGACGATCACTATGAAAATAAATTGAGTATGGGATATCTTGTACCTTGGGTATGATATGACCTAAGTATGTGATATCGATATCCATAATGCACTCATGTTCTTCGGGTATGTAAACAACTTGAGTATGTGATATTGATAAGCATAAAGCACTGAAGTTCCCCACGATGCTCATAATTTGGACATTATGCCCTTTGCCAACACTTCATACTCTGTAACGATATTACTAATTAGCATACCCTGACACCCCATTAACACTCTCATACTCCTTCGATAATTTCCCGATACATCACATATGTAACCATACATCATGATCATCACTATGTAAATAACTTGAGTAAGAAATATTTGGTACCTCGGGTACGATATGACATGGGTATGTGATAGATACCCAGAAAGTGGGGGTATTTCTTCTCGATACAATATGGATATTATGCCCTTTCTCAACAATTTATACTAGTTACCAATATTACCAGCATACTCTTATACCCAAGGTCACCAGATACCTCGGTATGTAGAAAACTTGACTATGCGGTATCGGTACCTTGGGTATGATACAACTTGAGTATGCGATATCGATACCTAGAAAGTTGTTAGTTCTTCATGATACGGTTTGACACATTATGTCCTTTCCCAACAATTCATACCAGGTATTCTTAAAAACAATTCATACTAGGTATCCTCGGACAATAGCCAGATACCTCGATACCACTAGTTACCATCAAGAACTCACATACTCCTCGGAAAATAGCACGATACCTTGATACCTCATGTAGGTAACCATATGTTATGATCATCACTATGTAAACAACATGCGTATGTGATATCGTCACCTCGGGTATGATACGACCTGAGTGTGTGATATCGATACCCAGAAAGTTGGTTAGTTCCTCATGACACAATTTGGACATTCCTCCCTTTCCCAACAATTCATACTAGGTATCGACGTTACCAAAATATGTTGATACGGCATGACCATCACTATGTAAATAACTTGTATGTGATATCGGTGCATCAGGTATGATAAGAGCTTAGTATGCGACATTGATGCTCCTCGCGATACAAATTGGACATTCTGCCATTTCCCAATAATTCATAATGGCTATTACCAAAATATGATGTTACCTCTAGTTACCATTAAGATCTCTCATTCTCCACATAAAATAGCCCCATACCTAGTGTATTTAATTGTTAGTCATGATAATCACTATGTAAACTACTTGAGTATGTGATCTTAGTACCTCGGGTATGATACCCGGAGTTACCGTCAAGACCTATCATACACCTCGGACAAAAGCTCGATACCTTGATACCTTGCATACCTAACAACTCCTCACATACCCATATATCCAGGTATCTCGGGTATGATACGACCTGAGTTCCTCAAGATACTCATAAGAAGGGTTATTATAACCTTTTCCAATAACTTATACTAGGTATCAATATAACCATCATAGCCTAAGTTATCATCAAGATCTACCAGCCTCTTAGGACAATACCGTGATACCTCGATACCTTGTATACCTAACAGTTGGCAAGCACACACATACGCTTGGGTATGTAAAGGAGTTACCGTCAAGACCTATCATACTCCTCGGACAAAAGCTCGATACCTAGATACCTTGCATACCTAACAACTCCTCACATACCTAGATACCTTGCATACCTAACAACTCCTCACATACCCATATATCCAGGTATCTCGGGACAAAAGCGTGATACCTCGATACCTTGTATACCTAACAGTTGGCAAACATACACATACGCTTGGGTATGTAAACTAGCCGATACCTTGTATACCTTGTATACACATACCTCGATACCTTGTATACCTAACAGTTAGTCTAACTCTAATACCTGGCCGTACTCACTTCAAAGTTTGGCCAGCATACCTGGTTACTCCGCATACCCAATCACACGCGTACAGCACAATTTTAACATTTTTAATTGCCTATCATCATGAATCTGAGTAAATAAAATGATGGGCTGCCATATACTTACTCTGAACCTAAAATCTGCACTATACTAATCCATAGTATTAAGCCCAGTAATCTTGGACACGATGCATGATTGCAAATTTAGAAATACTGGGCCGGCAGATACCTTGAATATCGCATGACACATCTGCACTTCCCTAATTCCCCTAAAAAAATGCACTTCCCTAATTCTTGGGATTTAAATGAAGAAACGTTGGGCCGTTGTATACCTTAAATCTCGCCCAAAAGTTACACATACCATGTTCTCAGCAATAACAGCCCACTAATCAGGTACGGTCCATACAATGAAATTAAGGAATGAAATTATGTCTGATTCGCCAACAAAAGGCAAGCAAATATTTGGCAATTAACAAAATCTCTCTCCCGTCTCATACAACATGCATGCAATATTTCCATATATACCTATGCTAATGGGTCAAACCCGATAATCTATACCCATCAGCTTGGACAATCTAGATACTCATCTGACGGTCAGTGTGCATGGTGCCCATGCACCATGGAGCCCCATTTGGGCTTCCTATATATATATATATATATATATATATATATATATATATATATATATATATATATATATATATATATATATATATATATATATATATATATATATATATATATATATATATATATATATATATATTGTCCTAACTATCTTGTTGTGTACGCTATATATTATGCGAGAATGAAGAAGCGGGAAATGCGAATAAGGAACATCCATGATGTTGGGTTCATTGACCCACACATCGTTAATTCATATGTGTTAGAACACCACCCCGCCGACGTGGAGGAAGACTCGTGGCGGTTTATTAGAAAACAGACAAGAGAAAAGTGATATTCTATTTCCTTACCATTTTGGGTGAGTGTTTACGTCTTGAGCACATTCTCTTTTGTTTACTCCATGCATGGTATGTGGCTAATCGATGAGTTATGCATGATTGTGCATGTATCGTGTCCGCGAGGTTCCACTGGATTCTTATGGTAATTAAAGCTCGGACCTCCTCGGTTCTCGTCCACGACTCTCCGAATATGGATCCGGCGCTTTGGAGCGACATGAGAAAAATGATGCAAAAGTAATTATTTTCATTCATTTGCGCTCTATATCGATCGGCCTATTTCGTTCATCATTTCCTAATATCAAGTAACTAATTAATAACTCTCTTGTTTATTTAATTTTCTTTGCCTCGTAGGGTTTGGAGACGGTTCGTAGATACCAAGGTCGGTGAATTCAAAAAAGAGCTACATTTTAAAATGGCGAGTGCTGACGACTGGGGATACTCGGCCACCGGGGACCAATCTATGTGGATACTATGTTTGTGAGAGGATCCGGAGATACTGCAATGAGCGGGACCGGACGTGTGAGAACAACATCACGAGGAATAACCTCCGGAAGACGCTTAGTCCGAAGCTCGCTTCCGACCACTTCAAGAGGAACTAGGCTGGATGGTTGGCGAGGAAGTCATCGATCCTAGAGGAGAACACTATTACGATGACGTAGATCTTTATACGCACCGGAATTTGTAACTAACTTGTTCAAAATTGTATATGGTCATCCGATATTGAATATATATTGTATATGGTCATCCGATATTGAATATATATTGTATATTACTCTTGAATTCTTTTTGGTTCTAATTTCAAATTTGTTTGAAATTGTACATTCATATGCATGTATGTATACGGTACCATAGAATATGTGAAACTCCTTCAAAATTAAAACCCAAAAGAAATAAAATAATACAAATTAAAAAGAAACCAGATTTAGGGGAGGGGGCTAAACCCTAAACCTGCGGAGGCCTTTAGTCGCGGTTGGCCAGAAGAACCGCGACTAAAGGTCCTCCGCCCAGCGCTCGCCTGCGGCCCACGTGGATGGGCCTTTAGTCGCGGTTCGTAAGGAACCGCGACTAAAGGGGGGGGCCTTTAGTCGCGCTACTTTGGTCGCGGTTGGGCCACCGCGACTAATGGCAGTTGCCAACCGCGACCAAAGCCCCTTTTTCCACCAGTGCTAGTAGATAGAAGACTAAATTAGCACTGCATCCAAGTGGGACAGCTCAAGTAAGTGTGGTACACCATGGATGATGCACGTGATGAGCGAGGTGACTGACGCATGCATGCATGAATCCTGTCGCTGCTGCCGAACCGTTGAATTTTTGTTCCAGGAGGCGGTAGTTCGTACGAGCGGCGCCGGCCAGAGATATCTGGGAGGCCACATCCTGTTGGAGCCAGATATAGCAGCTCGACAGGAACTGCTGATCATGTGGGGGTCTTCGATCTCTTTGGATTACTAGCTTGTACTTGTTGCCTTACCTCGGTTGAGTTTGAACTGTGGAGGTACGTGCTTGATTGCTTCTTGCCTTGCCTTTCTCGAGACACTGCTAATTCAACAAGTAGATGACTTTTTAGACATTTGATCATGTAGTTTTCAACATGACAGTTGGCTTCTTCTCTGATTGATTTGCCATGTATCGAGTTAGTGGTATTGGTTGTGGAATCTATCTGTCTATCTGTTTAGACTAGCTAATCACCGAGGAAGTCAAGCCGGCGCCGAAGATATATTGCATACTAATCCGTCTAATCGGCGAGGACGACTAGTCTAATCTTATCTTTGCACACCATCATTGACTTGAATGATTAATTATTATTTGTGCATCCATTGTGGCGGTGAGTCAAGCTCGAAAAGTTGGAAGCTCGTAGCTAGCTAGGAACATGAAGTGGTCTAGGGTTAGCCCTCAAGGGCCTGCCTCAAACATGGATGTTGGTACATGTTGCCTCGCTGCTTTTCACTTCTAATCTACCGTCTCTCCGTATTTCTCTTGTTTATGTATCTAGAGAGAATTGAGTTGTCATATGTACATGCCACAAGATGAAGTTGGCGGCTTAGGGAGGATAGCAGCATATGGGTTGATCACATTAAGGGCTCCTTTGATTCGGAGGATATATATAAAAAATTGTGTAGACTTTGGATCCTATAAAAATTGCATACATAAGGTGTTTGATTCGTAGAAATATGCCCTATAGAAACTAATCCTATAGAACTTTTGTAGCGTAAATTTTATCGAAAAAGAAACATTAGGTCATATCTCATAGAAAATTTCTTTGCTACAATCAAATATAATTTATCTTCCTATAAAATTCAAGTAGGCATAACATTCAATCATATGCTTTTTCTATTCCTATGATTTTTCTATATATAAATCAAAGAAGCCCTATATATGCGCTTGCTTCCCACTAATAATATGCCAATAGTAGAGTCATTAGCAAATTTAGTTATTAAATGTTACGAATGGAGTAAAATGTAGGGGCCTCCTATTTGACGCCGGTTGCGCCATTTACGGGTGTGACTCGACCGCATTCTGATGTGGTCAACACTCTGGTATCTTTTTTCCTTTTTCAAAAATATTCTGAGACGTATTTTAGAAAGTTATTTTTCATACGGTTCAAAAATAAATCTGTAAAATTTTATATTAAAGAGGGATCTTTAATAACCATATTTACAAACTAAAGAAAAAAATGTTGATGAAATTAATAAAATGTAAAAATATTCACACAATACAACATGATATTTCCTATGCTTAAAAAGATATTCATGTATTAGACAATAAAAAATACTGGCGCGATTTTGAAAGGAAACAAGAAAAATATTGTTTTAAACGAAAAGAATGAGTAAATGAATTAAAAGGAAAGGAAAGGAAAGCACACACACAAAAAACCCACCCAGAAGAAGGAAAACCCTTAGATGGCCGGGCCAACACATCAAAGACACAAAGCATTGACAAGTTGACAAACGCGGGGTATCTTTTTTTTGTTGTTGAGGTAAACAAACGCGGGGCATCTATTCACCGCTCTACGCCGGAAGGATGAAAGTGTCCCACCTGAAGTGATTTCTTCATGGATAACAATCAATGTGGCCTAATGACATGAACTTATTTGTTAAAAGAACATTTTTTAATCTAAATTTTATAATAATTATTTTAAAAGAATTTGAACACTTTTTAATCTAATTTTTTTAAATCATGAATATTTTTAAATCTAAACATCTTTAAATCATGTTCATTTAAAAAATGAAATCTCACGAACACCGAGAAAACCAAACCGATTTTTTTTGTAGAGAACCACAAAACCCAAAAGAAACCATCAAAACCGGCAAAAAATTGGAAATAGGTAAAAAATTGTTGCGCTAAATGTGTCGGCCCAACGCGAACATACACCCGCGTGATTTAAAACACTTGGAAAGCACAAAGTGGCATGATCCTATGCGAGCAGGCAGAGAAAATGATATATACTACGGTGGATGCTGAAAATTCTATAGAATTAAAGCGTGTAGGAAAGCGAGCAATTCGTCAGAATTGTCGATCGTGAACACACCTAAAAGGGGCATTAAAGAAAACCAAAAAGTTATTATGAATTCCAAATGCTTGTTGTCCCAGGCTCGTAGTTCCTTTGGCAGATATCGATTGATGCATAGACGGGACTATGTTCCCATTGTAAAAAAAAAAAAAAAAAAAAAAAGTGGATCGGTACAAGCATATATTGTGTGGTACAGCTGACCTGGATTGTACGCACGAGCATGCATCATATGCATGTGAAGAGCTAAATAGTCACTGACGCAGAGAGTGGTACGGTGGCAGAGAACTTGTCGCTGCCGAACCGTTGATTTATCAGGGGTTTAACGGGCGGCGACAACAGGCAGGCGGTGTCAGGAGATATCTGGGAGGCCACATCCGATCCCGATATGGCAGCTGGACAAGAACTGCTGATCAATTGGGGGTCTTCGATCTCTTGGGATTACTAGCCTGTACTGTGTTGCCTTGCCTTGGTTGAGTGTGAACTGTAGAGGTACGTACGTGCTTGGTTACTTGTTGCGTTACCTTTGTTGAGTATGAAGATAAAATTACTCTCTCAAACGTCAATTAGTAGATGACATCTTAGACATTTGATCATGTAGTTTTCAAGATGAGTACGTGACAGCTGTGTTCTTTTTGGTCTATTTTCTTGACTATTAACTTAAAGTTGATTTGTCATGGATCGAGTTAGTGGTATGACTAGTGGAATCTATTATCTATCTAGCTTATCGCTAATGAAGTGAAGCCGGCGCCGATCGAAGACATGGTGCATGCTAATCCGTCTAATCGGCGAGGGCGACTAGTCTAATCATGTCCGCGCTCTATCATTGAGTTGAGTGATTAGTTGTGCATGCCATTGTGGTGATGAGTTAAGCTTGGAAAGTTGGTAGCTCAGCTAGCTTGCTAGGGGCTGGGGGTTGGCCCTCAGTGCCTGGCTCAGAAATGGATGTTCGTACACGTTGCCTGGCCGCTTTTCACGTCAAGTCGGCCGTCTCTCACGGTCTCACCTCTGCGTTTTGCGGTGCATAAGTCTTGTACTCCATATCCAGGCAGAGATGACTTGTCATCAAGTCATTCGTGGACGAGGAAACTGGCATACCTGACGATCACCCGCCTAGGTTAAGCACGCACTTCCCACCTATTACCTCCGTTCCAAAATATAAGACTTTTTATAAAGCTAAGTAGTAATGCGTCAAGGGAGGAGTAGGGAGGAGATTAAGTTTCTTGTAATAACTAGTAGAAAGGGGGGCAAAATGTATGGTTTGTACTCATACTAATCCGCGTGTAGCCCGTAACAGTGCAAAGTCCACGAATCATGTTGGCTAGATGCCAAGGAAACATCTCCGAGGTCACCGTGACAATTCCTGCTCCGACACTCGTTGGGTAGGTTAACGACCCAACATGTACCCCTCTAATCATGTGGGCCTGGCGCGTGAGATGTTGATCGAAGATCAGTAGCGGAGGTATAGGATCAAAATTTTCGTGTGTACTACACAAAATTAACTAGTCTATGCATAATTACACATATATAATATACAAAGGTGTGACATGAGCCAGAGCTTGCCAAATAGCAGCCCTGCCACAGCCGAGTATGATACGCGACAACCACCGGAGACAGCACATAAAAGGCCATAGGAGGCGACGGCGAGAAATGGAAGCAGTGGCTAGGCGGCTCGGGTGAGAAGTGGAAGAAACTTAGGAGGGCTGGTGAGGTGATCCTCATCGGCGCGGGGCGGAGAAATCGGTGACTCTGGCAGATAGCGAGAGGTGACACGATGACAGGGGCGGCACCGGTTGGCGTGCTTGTGTGGGCTGAATTGGTGTAGACAAATAGGAGGCCTATTTGCCGGTGGGTACAGTACCAACACGTAACACCAGATTCAGCCCATTCAGGCCCAGGGCGCTATTATGGACAGTAAAAGCGACAAAAAAAAAGGTGAAAAAAATCACGCCCGGTGGGACTCGAACCCACAATCGCCTGATTAGAAGTCAGACGCCTTGTCCATTAGGCCACGGGCGCTGTTGTTGACTGTAATTACTAAGAGTGGCATAAGTAGGCAAGAGAATAATCTACAAACTGTACACAACGATCGCAATGAAGCAGCACTGACAACAGCCAGAAGAAAATAGGGTTCACTACATAATTACTAAGAGTGGCATAAGTAGGCATAATGAAGAAGAGATGCCACTACAGGAAGGCCTGGCTAGAGAACAACAATGTTTTCACTTTTTACTTGCCGACGTCACATCGATCATCAATGTAGCTGCAAGGATGGACAGGTTCCCAAATCCCAACTGCTAAACCATTGAGACCAGAACCAAATTTGGAACATCACAAGTCTAACAGGCTCCAAGCAAGAAACATTACATTTACACCTTACTATTTCATATTCACAGGAGTCAGGTAAAGTGGGCGAAAACACACATGCTCCGCGGCCTAAAGTCATGCACCTGCACCTTCCCAGCAGCACCACCAATCTGAAGCAGTGTCGACAATCTTTCTGAAGAGAATTGGGGACCGATTTGGATCGCTGATTGAACAATTGGAGTTTCCAACTAATCAAGTAACATGACATTTGCACCTTTTTTCATATTCAGGTTAAGTGGGCGAAAACGCACATGCTCCGCCGCCTCCAACCAATTGGTCTCCTTTTCAACCATCCGCAACACATCATATGAAAACCGTCACCACCAGGAAGAAGAGAGTAGAACCAAGCAGCAGCTTGCCACGGAGAATTGAGGCAAAGAGAAGTGCCCAAGATAGAGCCAACAGTGCTCCAGATCACACGAGCAAGTACATGTGGAAAACAGGCTTAGCCTCACTTGTACTGGGCAGGCTTACACAAGGAGGACAAGAAGATTCTGCGGCAAGGAGCAATGCTGTTGATGCAGAAGGCTGCTGCTGCTGCTGCTGCTGCTGGAGACACAGCGTCTTCAATCTAGGAGTCTGATAAAGTTCTTAGCCGTTCCCTGCTGATGGTTGTTTAGCTCGTTTCAAACTTGTTAGCTTATCTTTTGCTACTTTAGCTGTGTTGCTGTAGTGCTGATATTGTTTTTGACCTCGCAGAGGGTATGCTCTCAGTTTCTTTTGTAGTGGACTTCCTTTCTCTGTTTGCCAATTAATGGAAACTGGACTAGCCCGGTTGGAAAAACATCCATGCCAATCCGGGCCGCACGAAGTTTGATCTCACGCAGGAGCACCACGTTTCCCGACCAAGACCTCCGTCTCTGAAAAGCACCGCCGCTGTCCATTACACCTGGTTAGGCACCGAAAAAGACCGGGCAGATGTCTCCTGATCCAAAATGCTTGATAAATAAGGAATGAATAAACAGATACACTAGACTTCTTGATCAGATATTCAGATAACTCTCAAATATGAGCTGTTCTCTTCAGTCATCTGGGTAAGTTCAGTGTCAGCCCCAGTTTCGCAGATAACCTCAAGATGACATTGCGAGTGATGATACACTAGAGTTTGACAAGAAGATCAAATGTCACAGCACTTCTTGGTAGCATGTACTGCTACTGTGCCACATGTGTAAATATAAGGAAAGGCATTGGTGAGGTTGCTCATTTCATCAGCCATGGCATGTCCAAAAAATTTCATCAACCCTGCAGTTCATAGGGAGGTCCTGAAGCAATTTTGACAACGAACAACAATGTGACCATATGGCAAAGCAATAGAATACCATGTTCATTGGTTTTGGTAAAAAAAAAAAAGGCAGATGCTTAGTGCTGTAAACCCTCCAGATGATTTTGGCTGCAGACCCGGGCTCAAGGTGTCGGATTGATGTTGTTCAAGAAAGACAGCCTTCTTCTAGCAACCTTCGATCTATAACACCAGGCATCGAACGCCTCCGTCAGGTCCAGGAACGCGGCATGCTCCGACTGAAGCCACCCTGACAGAATCTCAGCCTGTGTGTTCGAAGGCAGAGTCATCACAATTGCGGTAATCGCAGACTCTAACCCCTGCCAGACCTCGCTGTCCAAGCCGATCTTTGCTGCTGTTTCAGCATCACCATGGTTACCATCCTCACCATTATGACTTTCGCTGTCGTCACCACGGTTGGCTCGATCGACCAAATGCTTTGTTATCCCTGCAAACCAGATCCAAACTTTCACCGCAAGACACCGTTTCTCTGCTGGGAGGACCACATTGCCGAACGCGACCGCCTCCAAGACCTTTGCAGATATCTCTATAACCTTCACCCTGGTCTTCAGACATAAAGAACCCGGGCACGATGCCTCGACAGCCATGACAACATCAGGCGATGCTCCGACCCAGTAGGCTGCAATGCATTTCATCATCTCCAGCTTGCCCAGGACCTGGCAGACCCAGGAGATATCTGACACGAACGAATACAGCTCCTGCTGAAGCTCGCTCTCGCCGGAGCAGCAAGGCGGTTCCATCTTCTTCGACAGCGCATAGCTGGTGAAATCGCTGAACCTGCTCAGTAAGCCCGCGACGCAGTCCTTCACCTGAGACTTCACGGAGTTGCCGGCGTCGGTGTCGTCGAAGGCGAGCAAGGGCGCGTCGTCGTCCTCGGTGAGCATGTACTCGAGCTGCTCCTGCGCGGCGGACTTGAGCTCCCGCGACGCCGCCGACGGCGCGGCCGTGGCGTGGCGGAACGCCGAGAGGAAGATGGCGGTGGCCGGCGCCGGATCGGCGGGGCGGAGGCGCGCGAGGACGCGGTCGTACTGCGCGCCACCGGGGAGGCACGGGACGGCAGCGAGGACCTCCTCCTCGTCGGCCTCGTCCCAGGGCGCGGACTCCAGGTAGTCGGCGCAGGCGGCGGCGATCCGGGGGCAGCCGAGGTGCGCGGCGGCCCGGAGCACGCCGAGCGCGCCGCGGACGCCGAAGCGGGAGACGGGCTCGGCGGCGTAGAGGAGGCGGAGCGCGTTGACGTGGGAGCTGAGGTCCAGGTCCGGGCAGCGGACCTCGACGCAGTAGCGGGAGTCGAGGATCTGGCAGGTCGGCCAGGCGTCGGAGAGGCGGTCGGCGAAGTAGCCGCTCCCGGCGGCGAGCACGGCGGCGTGGCAGTAGAGCCACTCGTCCCGCCCCTCCGGCGTCCGCAGCCGCACCACCACGTCGCTCGTCGCCCGGTGGCCCATCTTCGGCCGCGCCGACGCCGCCCACATCATGATGCCGCTCTCTCTCTGTCTCTGACTCTGCTGCGCGGATTGGGAACTGAAGAAAGGAACTGGTTCAAAGTTTCAGACTTCAGTTTCAAAGTTGATTTTACAATATTCTCAAACTTCAGTTTCAAAGTTGATTTTACAATATTCTCACTCAAAATGGGTCCTGAAACATGGCTTCAGAGAATCCCAAGCTCATATTAACATGTGTGCAAATGTGGCATACACAAAATGATACGTATTTTATACATTAGCAAGGTGCGATCTATGACGCTGACAACTCCTAGATTTCTGATGTACGTACTAAATTTACAATATAGCTGATGTTCAGAACAACACACAATGCACAGAGAGAAAACGGTAGTGGTACCAAGATATACATTATCACCGGCAAAAAATCAGCTTCAGTCGAAATGGTCCGCGGAGAAATCGGGCTCATCAGGCTTCTGCAGCCTGCGGATGACGCTGTCGTCGTTGCGGAACCTTCTGGAAGCGGAGCCAAACTTGTGCATCTGGGCGGCGCCCTCCGCAGCAGTTCTTGCGCCGCCGCCCGAGGTGCCCTCCTGTTTAGGCTTATCAGCAACAGGGTGTTCTTCTGACCACCATGAGTATGACTCCCACCGGCTCAGGCTCTCGGACAGCTTCCTTCGCTGGTGCTGCCGCCATGCCGCCTGGATGAAGCAGGCGGCCCATGTCCTCCAGTGGTGCGAGTAGAACCGGAACGTGTGCTGCAGCTTCTTGCTGTGCAGCCTCCGGAACTGGTTCGCTACGAATTTGAGGTCCTCGGCCCGCAGGGCGAAGGCTTCCACCTCCGTGAGGCTCCGCACGGTCCTCGTCGAGAGTGGGAAGTGGACGTTGGTCTTGGGAAGCAGGGCCCAGGTGAGCAGCTCCTCACCAGCGAAATGGCCGGGTTCTAGGAGGATAGAGTTGAAGAAGTTGCTCCGGCCTCCGTTGGTAGTGGAGCTCTCCAGCTTGCCACGGATGATGAAAAGCATCTCGTTCACGGGATCGCCCTCGCGGGAAATGTATGTGCCCTCCGGGCACAGAAATGACACAAGCCGCTCGCAGATGGCATCAAGAAGTTGGTCGTCCATCTCAGCGAAAAAAGGGACCTGCATTTTATTATACAGTAATCAGAAACCTGCTAAAGAATGGAGACACAATTCAAACTAGCGGTTGCAGGAAATGGGGCCACACGAGAATATTGGCTTGGCCATCGAAAGAAAGAGCCCAGTAAAAAATATTCTCTCAAGACCTTTGAGAACCTAAAATAGTTTACTAGTTAAGCCATCAGTTTAGGATATAACAACTTACACGTCGAACAAGATCTAAGCAAAGATGGCGCTGTACATCCCGGCGTATATCAGCAGGCAAAGATTGCAAAATCGATTCTTCTTCCACGCCTCGTGTTGCAAGCCATTTAACTTGAACAAACCGCTGGACACGTTCTTGAAGATAGGGTGGGAGTTGGTGATGCCTCATCCACTCCTCCATGTCCCTTTGCCTCAATCTCCACTCTTCAAGCCTTTTGCTAACAGATTGCAAGTATGTCTAAGAGATAACACACAGAAAAGAAAGTAAGCTGCTGTCAAAATGGAAATGGCTTACTGCACACAGAGAA
Organism: Lolium rigidum; assembly: GCF_022539505.1. Taxonomy (NCBI): domain Eukaryota; kingdom Viridiplantae; phylum Streptophyta; class Magnoliopsida; order Poales; family Poaceae; genus Lolium; species Lolium rigidum. The sequence goes on from NC_061512.1 coordinate 269,832,010, forward strand.
GTAGTTTGTGTTCCATTAATCAATTCAGACCTTGAAATGCACCCACACACATCACACACCTGATGCATCAATTATTTAAGACGATAAAATCCATGAAAGCAATACACAGAATAGCACTGATAGTATTAACAATTTTCTTCAATAAAGATAGTATTAACACTTACTCCACATGACGAAACTTAACGCATAACAAACTTGCTCAGCTAATTTTCTTTAAAAATGTCTACAAGCAAGTATCAAATACTTGCAGCAAGTATTGGCATTCTAAGCCAATCCTCCAGGTAACTAAGTAATATGAGCATATTAAATGAGAAATCATCAACGTAATGTTACCTGCATTTTGCCAATCAGCTGAGCAAAGAGTATAAGACTGATAGCACCGATTGCAATGGCAAATATATTCTCTACGATGAATGCACTTGTTTTAAGAGGATTTCCACTTGAACTGAAAAGGTAACAACAAACAGCAAATAACTTAACCTGATTAACTGTGTTCAAGCTACATAAACTAATGCAAACACAAGGAAAGAACTCCAAGTTACATAATATAATAATGGATCGGATCACCAACCTAAGTTGCAGCAAGCCCCACCACAGACAGTAAAAATACTTTTCACGGAATGAAGTTGACACAGCGCCCTTAGTCAACGCATCGGAGAACATTCCGTAGACAAAATTTGGAGGATCAAGGTTGGCATCACAGTAGTTAAATACTCGTGTATTACTTTGCCAATCAAGATATTTAGTGGAATCAGTATTCTCGCAGTTTATAAAGTTAAGGTCGCAAGATATGCTCGACTCATTAAGGCACTGCTGATTCCAACATGTAATCTGCCGCTCAATAGAGAGAAGATAGTATATTGCACCAGTAATCTGCAACGATAAACATAGGTCGTAATTGACACAAAAGGAAAAGCTATACAATACGAGCAAGAGCAAAGACATGCAAGGTGATAAATATAAACATTTACTTTTGAGTCACATACTTGTCTACTTGAAACCATATTAATATTTCTTTCAGCAGATTTTATTACTGAATAATGTGAATTACAGGATAATAAATATACATAAATCCATTTTTTCACCTACTCCTACTCCAGATGAGACTAGAAAAAAACTAAGAAATAGAATATTTATTCCATATTTAGCAGAAACTATTTTCTTGATTGTATATAAAATTGTGCATACCTCCTACGACAAACATAAGCCACAATTTTTTTCTATAACTTTCTCAGAAAAGATTCACTAGGAAGTTATTATACATGAAGTCATAAGGTGGTAGGTGAGATGACCATACATGGCTTGCAAGCATGTACAGCAGAAGATTGTATGCTGCTCCTCCCCAAGCTGACTTTGTAACTACTCCAGCAGCTTTGATAATTCGATTGCTCAAAGGTAGAATGAGACCCATTCTTAAGACGTACTGAATCATAATAATAAGAGCAAATGTAGTGTTTCGGATGTTATAATCTGGGTTTTTTATCCCAGGCATGATTAACCCCACAGTAACCTGCAAAATGTGCACCAGAAGATTCACGTCATCACTGTAGATTCTTTACCCTAACAATTAAATAACGGTATTCAATATTTGAGATAATTGGTCACTAAACAATTAAGCTACACAGATGAAATTATTTTGCACAATCTTTGGTTGAAACAAGATGAATTTAATTAATTTTCAATTTTACTTAATATCTAAAAGGCAATTAACAGCTGAAATATGACAAGAAAAAATCTCAGGAAAGTGGAGGTCAACAGATAAAAATATGACCGTGGAAAAAATATTTGGAATAACTTTTGACTCTTCCTAGTTGGAAACTATTTCGGTTCACCTTTTAGAAGTCACATTCTGCTGGTAAAAAACATGTGGTAACCATATAAGTCAGGCAAGAGGCACTGTCCAGATGTCTTCTTTTGGAATTCAAAGGGAAATAATCTGGGCTCAGCCCGGCATACACACAAAGTACCTAATCGATCTTTGCCTCGTAGATGCTAATGAATCAACTGAAGTAGAAAAAGAATATGGATACGACACTGAAACTGGACAAGTGAACATCTACTGAAGCTAACAGAAGTACCAGAAATGGCAATAACAAAAATGCAATGTAAGCGATGGCCACAACAATGCAACAACAACTGTGTTTTCAAGCTGCATTTACCTGTGGAAGTGGCACAGCTGCCAGCAAGTCAACAAGAAAGTATGTTCTGATATATCGCCGCTGGATCTTCTTCAGATCCACAATAAGCTCTCCCTTCCCAAGGACTCTGGACTTGGGGTCCACATACGCAGTATGGAACTTGACCACAATGTTCAGCAAGTAAAACAAGTCGGCGAGCGTACGCAGAGCCGTGATAGTTGAGATCAATCTCCGGTCCTTGGCAATACATGAAGTTTGTCCTTGTTGTCTGACAAACGGCAGGTAGTAGAAGAAAGGATCAACGAAAAGCGCGAACAAGCAGGCCACCAGGTACACCCTGTTCCAGTTCAGTATCATCCTGCTTCCGGGATCCGCGCCGTACTCCCATGGCTTGTGGCCTTCATTCAACAGCTTAAGCTTCTCGAGGTTCTTTGCATCTATCTTGTTTGCTGCGAACCTGTCGACTCGCGCAGCTTGAAACGGCAGCTTAGGTTGGTCTTGTCTCTCATCAGGAAAGATTCTACAGATAGAACAATGACTTAGAAAGTTTCCGGGGGTCTCAACCTCCTTTTCGAAAACAAAACAAAAAATGACTTACAGATGAAAACTGGAATATTTCAAAACATTCAACGAAGCACGTTTAACGTATTTCTCAGGTGCTTCCAATAGTAAGAATAGATAACATATATAAGCTACTCTCGCCTGAACTCTCCTACTACATACCGCTACATCGACACTTGGAAAGGCGAAGAAGCTTCCACGGTAAAGAAGCATTCTATTCAATCCTATATCCTTTGCACATGCACCGAAATAGCTTGAACTAGCGAGGGGAAAATGAGCTGCCAACAAAACTATCATCGGCGTCTAATGTTTTCACCACACAAAGGAAACCATCATCGAGCGATCTTTCCATCTTCTGGATTTGATGGGCTGGTGATCTTTCTAGCAAACCCTCGCTCGAGTCTCCATCACAGCAAACCGAATCGGAACCTCGAATTTGACACCCTGTTGGGCTTCTCCAATCCTCCAATTCGGCAGAGAAGCCACCATCGTCTTCCCTAAGCTCGAGCCAAGCCGGAACCGTCTCCGCCCCCAGCGCCCGAAAAGTCAACCCCGGTCAACCGAAGCAAGCAAACAACTGGGCGGCGGCTCTAACCCTCGATTTCAGCAGAAGGCAAATCCGCGGCGGCAGCACGGCACGAACAGCGTCGAATCGGGGGCGAAACTGAACGGAAAAGCTGAGCGTACCTGTTGGTGGTCCGCCGTTGCATCTCCACCTCGTCCTGGACCCTGGACCCAAACATGGCGGCCGCCGGCCGGCCGGCTGCCCCCGACGACTCCGCCGAATCTTGCTGCGGCCGGTCGGTCAGGGGAGCGGCGGGAGGGCGCGAGGAAGCTTCCGGAAGCAGATCAGCACCATGGGAGGACCCAGTGCTTGCGCGGTTTGGCGATTCCGAGTACCGAAATGGAATGGAACGGGGGCGGAAAAAAAGTTGCTGCCTTTCTGCAGTTCTTTTTTTTTTTTGGGGAGAAAGAAAGGGTAGACCAGGGTGGACTGGCTGTTCGTGCTACAGCTTAAAAAGCTTGGGCCACACAGCGAAGTGTACACCAGCACATCTTGTTCTTGCTTTGAACAAAATTCAGCCAATCTTGCACGAATCGGCCAATGAGTGCTCGGATCCGTATACTTTATTAAAAAAAAGTAGTATTCAGAAATAATAAATTTGTGATGCAAAATAATTCCTAGGCTTTTTGCAGCACGAAAATGTTAGAAATGGTTTTTCGAAAAAGGTGTTTGTCGCGTCTCTTACAAGTCATGGCCTTTCTCGTTTGCAGGATTTTAAAGAACGCACAAATATGAAGAAGGTCGAAATTTTATGTCACGCATGCTCAATCCTACAAAATTTGGTGATATATATACTCCCTCCGTTCGATATTTTTTCTTAACCACGACAAAAAGAATATAGAACGGGAGGATTAGTAAATCATGAGACAAAGTTGGGGTTACATTCAGACCAGCACCATGGAGGAGGACACACTGTTTGCGCGGTTTGGCAATTCCCCGGGACCAAAATGGAATGGGGGCGGAAAAAAATTGATACACCTTTTTTGCAGTTCTTTTTACACAGACATAGAAAGGAGACTAAGAGCATCTCCAGTCGCGTCCCCCAAACCGTCCCCCAAACCGCGCCGGATTGAGCGTTTGGGGGACGTGTTTCGTTCGTGCCGCGTTTGGGGGACGTCGCTCCCCAGTCGCGTCCCCCAAACAAAATTTCGCAAATTTTAAACTTAACTAGATTCGATTAGATTCGTCCAAATTTACATAGATTCGAACGAAATTTGACTAACTTTAAAACTAAACCTAATCTAGAACCGCTTGCGGCGGCCGGAGGCGTCGTAGTACCGCTCGGAAGTTGTACATCTCGTCGGTGACGACCTCCGCTTGCCGCGCTCGTCGACGGGCTCGTCCACGGGCTCGTCCTTCACCAAGCCGCTTGGTCCTCGCCTCGCCGTCGTCGGTGAGGTCCACCGGCGGCTTGCCGGAGTCGAGGATGGACATGGCGATCGCCGCGTCCGGGTCGCCCTCCAGGCGTCCTTGTCGTCCATGGACGCCATGAACGCCGCCCGCAGCCCCGGGTAGTCCTCGGGGTCGTCGCCGCCGGCGATGAGCCGCTGCTCGTCGCTCGTACTCCGCCGGCAGCCGCCGCTCGCGACGCTTCCTCCGGCTCCTCCTTCACCTCCGGCTCGGGATGAGGAGGGCGCCGCCGCGCCTCCCTTGCTGCCGCCCGCCGCCGCCGCCGCCACGCCTTGTGTTGACGGGCGTCGCCGGCTCCTCCTTGACCTCCCGTTTGGGGACGGTGTAGGGCGCCGACCGGTACGACGAGGACGCGCGTCGAACGCGCCGGTCCCGAGGAAGAAGAGTGCGAGGAGGACGAGTACGTCGTCCTCCTCGGCTGCCATTGAGGAGACGGCGGCGGCGACGACGGCATCTCCAGCCGCGGAGCGCCGTTGCGGATGCCGCGGATGACGTTCTCGAGGGTGCGCCCCGGAACGCCCCAGAACAGGGCGCGGCCGTCCTTGTTCCAGCTGTTGGGGCCGCCGACGAGCCCGTCGGTGCTGTGCATCTCGACGTCGTACTTGGCCTTGAAGAGCGCCCACGCCTCCGCCACGGTGAGGCTGCCGCGTCCGAAGCCGTTCGCCGCGGCGATCTTGCGGGAGGACGACATTTTTTTGAGCGGCGAGGAGAGGATCTGGGAGGGGGAGGCAGCGGCGACGAGAAGGATGAGCGGCGCTAGCTCGCAGGGCGCCTTAAAACAGGCGGCGGCAGCGGGTGGTTGCACGCAATAACTCCGGCGCGGACGGCCACGCGGCCATGCACGACGAGACGCGTCCCTGCGTCGCCCGGGAAAACAGGGACGCCATTAACGTCGCTTGACCAAAGGTAGGCGACGGGGTTTTAGCCTTCCGTGCCGCCGACGCGTCGGCCCCGCCACTCCCCGCCTCGCTTTCGTTGTGTCCGGCGTCCCCGGAGCGTCCCCCGTGGGACGGGGACGGGCTCGGGCGCCGGACACCGTATCGGGCCGCGCCGGACAAAAATGGGCTTTGGGGGACGCGGCTGGAACGCTTTTTTTGTCCGGCGCGCCCCAAATCGCTTTGGGGGACGGTTTGGGGGACGCGACTGGAGATGCTCTAAGGGTAGAGGGCCTGTTCATGCTGGAGCTTTGGAGGCTTGGACCACACAGAAAATTTTATTTATTTATTGTATGAACGAAACTCGGCTAATTTTGCGTGAACGATGAATCAGGCAACGATCGATCAAATCCGTATAATCTTGTAACCAATTAGTAATTATGAAGAACAAATTCGTCAGCTAAAGATATCTGGCGTTTTTCGATTTCTACCTCCTGAGCTATGTGATACCTTTATTTTAAAAATAAAAATAAAAAAATCTTGTTTACTACTTTTTTATAAAATTCAGTATGCTCAATGATATTTTATAAATGTGTGAAATCTCAATATTAAATACTTCATGTTTATGCTTTGTGACGTACATAAAAATAAAAATGAATATGGATGTTTGTACAGCAAAAAGTGCATATTTTCAAAAATCCACATATTTTTACATCTTGTGATTTTGCTTCATTTGTTAATAGTACATCATTTACTATATCTTCATTTTTTTCAAAAATTCCATCGATCTATTAATAATCATGAACAGTGATACAAAAATCACGAAAAATAATAATAAAATTTATAAATAGGTATTTGGACCACCTAGCGACGACTGCACATACTAGCGCGAGCTGAAGGCGCGCCGCCTTCCTCGCCCCTCCATTCTAGGAGCATGACAAAGCATGTCGTAGTAGAGCTTGTTGTAGTAGATGAATGAAAAATCATCGTGCTAAAACCCCAAAGGACCAGCGCATCAGATCATCAACCATTGCTAATGATGACAACCCTAGATCGGAAGAGACTGGCCTCAAATCACACCAACCGATCGGATCTCGAGAAATTCACCGGCACTAGACGCGCCATTGAAGCGAGGATAGGGTAGGAAGGAACTTATTGTAACTTCAATATGTAGCTGTCGCTTCACCATCTCATTTTCGTATTATTTTTTGTACCTGAAAAATATTCATGAATTTTGAGAAGTTTATGATTCTTTTATAGAAAACAATCAAAAACTTATGTCAGATTTGAAGTCTGCCATTGAAAATTAAATAGAAAATAAAATGAGGCCAACTACAATCAATCCCACAATTACTTAAAGAGGGTTAATTTCTTTTTGAAATCTAATGTGTTGGATAAATTCAAAATTTTCCAATTGTTTTGAAGAAGTTGTATTTTCTCGCCCCATTATGAAAATCGCTTATAATGTGAAATTCGTCCGAATTTTTTTGACAATGTTATTTCACTCGGCACAACAACATTGTGGTCAATATTATATATAATACAATTTAACTTTGATCTGGTTGTGTTTACGGAGATGTCCATGTAAATTTACCTTGGAACCCAAACGTTCAAGGTTCAGAATAGATGGGAGTGCACTTCCTTGTGGTCGAAAACTAACTACTAGATCCAAATATCGAGCTGCGTACGGGAATACATGCAGAATCAAACTCTCCCAACGATCGATCGTGCAGAAGGTGAATTCTGAATTAGCTAATCTGGCGTTCAGTTCAGACGGGAACGCAATGCCTCTTCTTTCCGGGAATCAACCAACCGACCGACGGCCGACGGCCGACGGGAACACTTCACCCGGACCTGATGAATGACGAATGGCACACGAATGAGCTCAAGTTTAGTCCCACATCGGGGAGCCGATGAAATGGGACGCGCCTCATAACATGGCCAGGCCGAACAAGCGACGTGCCCGAATGGAGGCACACGCAATGCCGCACGAGCCCGACCAAGCTCGTGAGGTGGCGGTGACATGTGCGGTACGCACATTTAGCGATTACTACAAAAGCAACGATTATGCAACCTCGGTCAAACCGACCGCCACGGTTTGACGACACCAGCGCGTGACACACGCGCTTGGCTATCCGAAACCTTGTTTTTCTGTCACGTAACAATGTCCCTGTGAAGAGTTAAACAAAAAACACAGCGAAATGAGCTCCTGAAGCCAATCTCGCCGACATGGAAGAACCATTAATCCATCCTTCCAACATCGACAGAGGAAGAACAAAAATTAAATGGTCACGAGCTTAATTGTTATTATTACTATCTTTTTCCTACGAATGTTCCTGGACATGTCTCTGGTGTCGAGTTTTCTTCGGTGTTTCCGTGTGGTTGTCTTCTAAGTTGACCTTTGTTTAATGAAGATGCGGAAATTATTCAAAAAAAAAAAGAACATTGGCAGAGAAATACACCATCTTACGAGCGATGCTTGCCAGCAAAATACTTCAGCAAAAGCTAGTCAACAGATTCTGGACTAGCAACACTACCACTCCTGATTGTTTTCCTCGCTTCGCGATTTGGTTTGACAGCTAGCTATGTCTTCACTAATGGTGAAGAAGAATCGATCGGACGCATTACATCTTTTTGGCTCGAGGACGGTTCGACACAGGCCTTTGTCGAAAAGGCAGCCGTGTGATGCCAAGGAGAGCTGACGGTTGACCTGCTTTGGAGAGGGGGATCACAGCTGCTTTTCGCGGCCAAATCACCCTTTTCGCGGCCAAATCACCCTGAACCTGAAATACATAAGCATAAAAGTGAGAAGGGAGTTCAAACTTAGCAGCATACAACATCAGATTAACAATTCATGCACACCGTACAAACATGTTGATTTTCATACGATGATGAAACTGGATCTGAAACTAGATAAGCAGACCTAAAACTTAAAAATGTATGCTGATAAAGTGAGGGCAGTCCACACTCTGCCCCGATAACCCTAATGTCTAGACTTTTGGTACAATAAAGATGGATGAAAATGTTTCACGATCATGAATCACTTGGAGCAGTTTAAAAATTTATGCATGAATCCTCCAGAAACAAGGAGGACAAGGACTATGCCTACCCATGCCCAGGTGATAGGTGGTACATTGCCGGTGTGGCCAATTATGTATGGGTGCTATCAAGTTGAGCAGATTCAGGATCCAAGGAGTTGTTTTATGTTTGCAAAAATACTACCAGAGACGATCTTCATCAGATATAGAGCTCCTTCAATCCATAAAAGGATGTCTCAACTTTATCAAATTTTGGATGTATGTAGTAGACCCATTTTAGTATCTAGATACATCAAAATTTATCAAAAGTTGAGGCATCCTTTTATGAACGGAGAGAGTACCAAAAGACTGAATCCAGCTAATGAGAAGATTATATTTTAGCAATAATGCCAAAACATATTATATTATGGAACAGAGGTAATAGTACATAACAATAATGTCTGACTTATACATTTCTACTACTATTCAATGTTGTAATGGAGCAAAGCCCTTTGTGCTTACATTGTGTCACACAGTCAGGCCCTTCCATTACGATTTTAAGAAAAAACGATCACAATATCCTGTCTGCATTTATTTAAGTGAGTACAGACTCAAAATGTACCAAACTTAAGTTATTCTAGCAGAGAGGTTGATGCTATTTCTTGACTAAGACTTTAGTTTTTCCATATAGTTTTCTTCCTTTGTACTACATCCAAATCAAAATAAGTGTTGCAAGACACATTTTTAGTGTGTAGATACATCCGCATCTAGACAAAAGTGCTCCACTTATTTAGAAACGGAGGGAATACACAATTAACCCTAAATGGAGCATTAGCAGCAGATAAATATGTGGACAGCCTTGAGCCAAAATAGCAGAACAACACTGTAATATGAGAAGGTCTCGGTAGCAAGGAAACGCTCCAAAATTAAGCCATTCTTCAGAAATGTCGGTTTAGAAAATTTGCTCAAACAATCTTACTAAATAAGGAGCCGTTAAACTTATGTGTGTCCTAAAATTTCCACCACAATACAGATTAAACAGTTTATTTAATATATCTTCAGAAGACAAACAAAAATTAAATCAGAGATCATCTTGGTTATATATTGTTACATTACAAGACTAACTTTAAGCTGAAATTTCCTATTCTATCGGGGAACTCCAGGAATAGATCAATCAAGAAGAACTCCACACATAGCAATTCACACATACATAATGCAAGCTGAAAGATATATGTCCATGTTTTTTACACCCTTATTAGGAGTTTTTGCAGGACTACATCCAACCAAGTTACTACGAAAATTAGATAAAGTTGGCACTAACCATTTTCGCCTTTCTTGGCAATGCCATCCACCTCGAGAAGAGCTGCCACCGTTTCTGCCGTTGCCGCCAAACTCCCCGAGCCTCTTGGCGAAGAGCCCGGCGATCTGCAGCTGCGTCTTGGCCATGATCTCCGTCCTCTTGAGCTCCATCTCGCCCTTCTTCACCTCGGCCTCGGCGCGCATCCTCTCCGTGTCCCGGTACATCTCCATCCTGGCCCGCTCGATCTTCACGAAGGAGCTCGCCAGCAGCTCGATGCTCCGCGCGACGTCGAGCTCCGAGCCGGAGCCCTTCCGCTTCCTGGAGGGCAACACGTCGTCATCACACGGTGTCTCTGCGCCACCGCCGTTCGCCTCCTCCTTGCTCCTCGGGGAACTCACGTTGGCGGCATCGCTGTCCGCGGCCCTGCTGCTCTGTTTCTGGATGAGCTGTTCCACCTTCTCCACCGCAGAAGCAGAACCATTTGCGTCGGCATTTAGCAGGTCGGAGAGCGGGATGGCTGCTGGCCCCGCGTCCGGCGGCGGCTGCCGAAGGGCGGCAATGGCTGCTTCGGCGTGGGCGTCGATCTCCGGCTCTGCTTTTGCAGTTTGGACTGCACACAGGTCTGCGCTGATGATGCTGCTGGTCGGCTCCGTGTGCAGCTGACCGGAGCAGCTGGCAGCGGCTGGCCCTTTGAGCAGCCCGTCCATGCGGCCGAAGAAGCGCCACGACGTGCCGCCACCCGCGGCTCCAGCTCCAGGGCTGGTGCCAGCGCGCGCTGCGGCGGCGGACTCGGCCCGGTAGCGCTTCTTCATGGACTCGACCTTGTTCTTGCACTGGTTGGGCGTCTTGGCGCTGCCGCCGGGGCCGTGGCCGTGGCCGGGCTTCCCCGCGGCCTCGGAGAAGGAGGAGGAGCAGTGCGCGGAGACGTCGTTGGCGATGTCGACCCAGTCCGACCACTTGAGCTTGGCCCGGTTGCGCAGCAGCCACTTGGCCTCGTAGGCCTCGAGCAGGCGCGAGATGCCGCCCTCGCTCCACTCGTCCCGCTTCTGCTGCGGCGGCGGCGGCGCCGCCGCGTCGTGGAGGCCGTCCATGGGGGCAGCAGATGGAACTGGTACAGCAGGCAGGGGAACAAGAAGGACGGAGACCGTACCGCTGACTTAGTTCAGTCCCGCGGCGAGATCACGGCCTCCGGCACGGGGATCTAAGTCCGGTGACGCCGAGAGCTTAATTGACCAAGCTGGCTGAATTCGGCCAGAAAAGGAGAGAGATTTCGTTGAACCTGGAAGCTTTACTGATCCAGTGACCTTGCAGAAAGATCAGAGGAAAGATTGGGTAGAAAGGCGGGGCTTTCTTGGTTCCTTTCCTCGGGGCGGGGAGCGCCAAAGGAGGGAAATTCCCCGGATCGACGGGCCTAAAAGGGCAACGGACGGCGTGTTGCCCTCCCGGAAGAACACGGCTGCTAGTCACGCACGCTCACGGGGCGGGGGAGTAGGATTCAGCGGCGATGGTTGTGGTTGCTGCGGCGGCGTAAGCTAGGCCGTGGGTGATAACCGCATAGCTAGCTGTGATCAGTCACGGGGGCAGGAAGCAAGCGGAGGCTGGAGCAGTCAAAGATAGGCGGGGAGGACGCCGAGCACAGTCAAGGCGTAGACAGCAGCAGCTGAAGAACGGGGACGGGTGGGAGGAGGAGGAGCGGGGGATTTAGCCGTGGAATGCGCGGAAAAGGATGGCGGCCGGGAGGATCCGTCGCCTCCGCGGCGCGTGGGGGAGAGGGAGAATGGGGGGAGGTGGTGGGGAGCGGAAAGTGGGAGGGAGACCGGGAGGAGGGGAGGGGAGGACTCCGCCCGCCTGCCTGCCTGCCGGCCGGCCCGGGTCGCCAACTGCCTCCCCGCGTCAGCTAGGCCCCCCTCTCCAACTCTCAGCGCCGTGGACAGCGAGCGAGGCGCGCGTCGAGTCGGACCGCATTACACAAGGCGGGCGGGCACCTGGGGCGGGCGAGTGGGCTGACCGGCGCGGCGGGGAAGAAGGTGATTCGTGGGTGTCGCTGTCGCGGGGTGGGGCGGAGACCGCGGGGGGGGCGCCGTGATCAGGGGGTGGCCTCCTTTCCCACGGTGCAGTGAGTGAGTCCCGGTTGAGTGGGGGCGGCGGAGGAGCGGCGGGCGGTGAGTCCAAACAACCGTGGTGGTTGGTGGCGGTGGTGGCATGGTGACGGTGGGACTCCGCCGCGCAGGCGCACTTAGTCCACTCCCACTCCCTGCCGCGGTTGGTGCCGCCTCCCGCCCGCATCTTCTTCCGCCTTTTCCCCCGCGCAGCGCAAACCTACCATTGCGGCCACCACTGTTCCACTAGTTGACCCAGCTCCAGAGGTAGCCAGGTGATGATTTTTTTTGATAAAGGATGCTTTCATTACTTTTATAAGCAATTACATCCAGCCTCTGCATAACTAGGATGCACACAGCCGTTTATGTTGTCTCAGGTTCGAAAATGATAAAAACAAAAAACTAGGCGAGATACATATCAGGATGAAACATATAACGCCTAAGAAGAAGGTGGGACATCTATCCGTAGACTATCTTGCCACCCATGTTGGGAAAAGGTATCCCTCGCCGTAGCCTCCAACCGTGTACGGACCTCAGTAAACGAGTCTCGGTTCTCCACTCGCTGAAGAGGTAACCACGAACGGAGAATACATGTACATCCGTAGATGACCTGCAACAAAGAGCAATGTATATCATTAAAAATCTTGTCATTTCTACATAGCCAAAGCGCCCAGATAACTGCTAGTGCCCCCATGATACGTCTCCGACGTATCGATAATTTCTTATGTTCCATGCTACATTATTGATGATATCTACATGTTTTATACACATTATATGTCGTATTTATGCATTTTCCGGCACTAACCTATTAACGAGATGCCGAAGAGCCGGTTGTTGTTTTCTAGCTGTTTTTGGTTTCGAAATCCTAGTAAAGAAATATTCTCGGAATTGGACGAAATCAACGCCCGGGGTCCTATTTTGCCACGAAGCTTCCGGAAGACCGAAGGAGAGTCGAAGTGGGGCCACGAGGTGGCCGGACACCGAGGTGGCGCGGCCCGAGCCACGGCCGCGCCGGCCCGTCGTCCGGGCCCCTCGTGCCGCCTCTTTACCTCGCCCTTCCGCCTACAAATAGCCTCCGTCGCGAAACCCCCGGTACCGAGAGCCACGATACGGAAAACCTTCCGGAGACGCCGCCGCCGCCAATCCCATCTCGGGGGATTCCGGAGATCTCCTCCGGCACCCTGCCGGAGAGGGGATTCATCTCCCGGAGGACTCTTCACCGCCATGGTCGCCTCCGGAGTGATGAGTGAGTAGTTCACCCTCGGACTATGGGTCCATAGCGAGTAGCTAGATGGTTGTCTTCTCCTCATTGTGCTTCATTGTTGGATCTTGTGAGCTACCTAACATGATCAAGATCATCTATCCGTAATACTATATGTTGTGTTTGTCGGGATCCGATGGATAGAGAATACTATGTTATGTTAATTATCAAGTTATTACCTATGTGTTGTTTATGATCTTGCATGCTCTCCATTATTAGTAGAGGCTCGGCCAAGTTTTTGCTCTTAACTCCAAGAGGGAGTATTTATGCTCGATAGTGGGTTCATGCCTCCATTAAATGCGGGACGAGTGACAGAAAGTTCTAAGGTTGTGGATGTGCTGTTGCCACTAGGGATAAAACATTGATGCTATGTCTAAGGATGTAGGTATTGATTACATTACGCACCATACTTAATGCATTATCTGTTGTTTTGCAACTTAATACTGGAAGGGGTTCGGATGATAACCTGAAGGTGGACTTTTTAGGCATAGATGCATGCTGGATAGTGGTCTATGTACTTTGTCGTAATGCCCAATTAAATCTCACTATATTTATCATGTCATGTATGTGCATTGTTGTGCCCTCTCTATTTGTCAATTGTCTGACTGTAATTTGTTCACCCAACATGCTTTTATCTTATGGGAGAGACACCTCTAGTGAACTGTGGACCCCGGTCCTATTCTTTACATCGCATACAATCTACTTGCAATACTTGTTTCTATCGTTTTTCGCAAACAATCATCTTCCACACAATACGGTTAATCCTTTGTTACAGCAAGCCGGTGAGATTGACAACCTCACTGTTTCGTTGGGGCAAAGTACTTTGGTTGTATTGTGCAGGTTCCACGTTGGCGCCGGAATCCCTGGTGTTGCGCCACATTACATTCCGCCACCATCAACCTTCAACGTGCTTCTTGACTCCTACTGGTTCGATTAAACCTTGGTTTCTTGCGAGGGAAAACTTACGGATGTGCGCATCGCACCTTCCTCTTGGGGTTCCCAACGAACGTGTCAATTATACGCGCATCAAGAGCTGTTTTACGGCGCCGTTGCCGGGAGATCAAGACACGTCGCAAGGGGAGTCTCCACAATCCAATCTCTTTACTTTGTTTTTGTCTTGCTTTATTTTATTTACTACTTTGTTTGCTGCATTATATCAAAACACAAAAAAAAAATTAGTTGCTAGCTTTACTTTATTCTTGTCTTGCACTCTATATCAAAAACACAAAAAAATTAGTTACTTGCATTTACTTTATCTAGTTTGCTTCATTTATTACTGCTAAAATGGCCACCCCTGAAAATACTAAGTTGTGTGACTTCACAACCACAAACAATAATGATTTCCTATGCACACCTATTGCTCCACCTGCTACTACAGCAGAATTCTTTGAAATTAAACCTCGCTTTCTTGAATCTTGTTATGCGAGAGCAATTTTCTGGTGTTAGTTCTGATGATGCTGCTGCCCATCTCAATAACTTTGTTGAACTATGTGAAATGCAAAAGTATAAGGATGTAGATGGTGATATTATTAAATTGAAATTGTTTCCTTTCTCATTAAGAGGAAGAGCTAAAGATTGGTTGCTATCTCTGCCTAAGAATAGTATTGATTCCTGGACTAAATGCAAGGATGCTTTTATTGGTAGATATTATCCCCCTGCTAAAATTATATCTTTGAGAAGTAGCATAATGAATTTTAAACAATTGGATAATGAACATGTTGCTCAAGCTTGGGAAAGAATGAAATCTTTGGTTAAAAATTGCCCAACCCATGGACTCGACTACTTGGATGATCATCCAAACCTTCTATGCGGGACTAAATTTTTCTTCGCGGAATTTATTGGATTCAGCTGCTGGAGGTACCTTTATGTCCATCACTTTGGGGGCGGCTACAAAGCTTCTTGATGATATGATGATAAATTACTCTGAATGGCACACGGAAAGAGCTCCACAAGGTAAGAAGGTAAATTCTGTCGAAGAATCCTCTTCCTTGAATGATAAGATTGATGCTATTATGTCTATGCTTGTGAATGATAGGACTAATGTTGATCCTAATAATGTTCCGTTAGCTTCATTGGTTGCTCAAGAAGAAAATGTTGATGTGAATTTAATTAAAAATAATAATTTCAACAACAATGCTTATCGGAACAATTCTAGTAATAACTATAGGCCATATCCTTATAATAATGGTAACGGTTATGCTAATTCTTATGGGAATTATTACAATAATAATAGGAACACACCCCCTGGAGTTGAAGCTATGCTTAAAGAATTTATTAGTACACAAACTGCCTTCAACAAATCTGTTGAGGAAAAACTCAATAAAATTGATATTCTCGCTTCTAAGGTTGATAGTCTTGCCTCTGATGTTGATCTTTTGAAATCGAAAGTTATGCCTAATAGGGATATTGAAAATAAAATTGTTACTACAGCAAATGCCATCCAAGTTAGAATTAATGAGAATATAAGATTAATGGCTGAATTGCGTGCTAGGTGGGATAGAGAAAAAAATGAAAAACTAGCTAAAGAAAATAATGTAGCTAAAGTTTGGACTATTACCACCACAAGTAATGTTGATCCCTCACATGTTGCTGCACCTCCTACTATCAATGGTAAAATAATTGGTGTTGGCAATGTTTCTACTCCTAGTGCAAAGCGCGCAAAATTACCTGAAACTGCTAAAACTGCTGAAACTGCCCGTGATAAAGCTGCTGAAATTTTTTCCAACATTGGGGATGATGATCCCATTGCTGTAGCTCATAATGATTTAGATTTTGATGATTGCCACATCTCTGAAGTTATAAAGTTCTTACAAAAACTTGCTAAGAGTCCCAATGCTAGCGCTGTAAACTTGGCTTTCACAAAACATATTACAAATGCTCTCATAAAAGCTAGAGAAGAGAAACTAAAACTTGAAACTTCTATTCCTAGAAAGCTAGAGGATGGTTGGGAGCCCATCATTAAAATGAGGGTCAATGATTTTGATTGTAATGCTTTATGTGATCTTGGTGCAAGTATTTCTGTTATGCCTAAGAAAGTCTATGATATGCTTGACTTGCCACCATTAAAAAATTGTTATCTAGATGTTAATCTCGCTGATAATGCTAAAAAGAAACCTTTGGGGAGAGTTGATAATGTTCATATTATGGTTAACAATAACCTTGTCCCCGTTGATTTTGTTGTCTTAGATATTGAATGCAATGCATCTTGCCCCATTATATTGGGAAGACCTTTTCTTCGAACCGTTGGTGCTACTATTGATATGAAGGAAGGTAATATTAAATATCAATTTCCTCTCAAGAAAGGTATGGAACACTTCCCTAGAAAAAGAATGAAGTTACCTTTTGATTCTATTATTAGAACAAATTATGATGTTGATGCTTCGTCTCTTGATGTTACTTGATATACACTTTCTGCGCCTAGCTGAAAGGCGTTAAAGAAAAGCGCTTATGGGAGACAACCCATGTTTTTACTACAGTATTTTTGTTTTATATTTGAGTCTTGGAAGTTGTTTACTACTGTAAACTTGGCTTTCACAAAACATATTACAAATGCTCTCATAAAAGCTAGAGAAGAGAAACTAAAACTTGAAACTTCTATTCCTAGAAAGCTAGAGGATGGTTGGGAGCCCATCATTAAAATGAGGGTCAATGATTTTGATTGTAATGCTTTATGTGATCTTGGTGCAAGTATTTCGTTATGCCTAAGAAAGTCTATGATATGCTTGACTTGCCACCATTAAAAAATTGTTATCTAGATGTTAATCTCGCTGATAATGCTAAAAAGAAACCTTTGGGGAGAGTTGATAATGTTCATATTATGGTTAACAATAACCTTGTCCCCGTTGATTTTGTTGTCTTAGATATTGAATGCAATGCATCTTGCCCCATTATATTGGGAAGACCTTTTCTTCGAACCGTTGGTGCTACTATTGATATGAAGGAAGGTAATATTAAATATCAATTTCCTCTCAAGAAAGGTATGGAACACTTCCCTAGAAAAAGAATGAAGTTACCTTTTGATTCTATTATTAGAACAAATTATGATGTTGATGCTTCGTCTCTTGATGTTACTTGATATACACTTTATGCGCCTAGCTGAAAGGCGTTAAAGAAAAGCGCTTATGGGAGACAACCCATGTTTTTACTACAGTATTTTTGTTTTATATTTGAGTCTTGGAAGTTGTTTACTACTGTAGCAACCTCTTCTTATCTTAGTTTTGTGCTTTGTTGTGCCAAGTAAAGTCTTTGATAGTAAAGTGAATACTAGATTTGGATTACTGCGCAGATACAGATTTCTTTGCTGTCACGAATCTGGGCCTAATTCTCTGGAGGTAACTCAGAAAATTATGCCAATTTACGTGAGTGATCCTCAGATATGTACGCAACTTTCACTTAATTTGGGCATTTTCATTTGATCAAGTCTGGTGCCTCAATAAAATCCATCTTTACGGACTGTTCTTTTTTGACAGATTCTGCCTTTTATTTCGCATTGCCTCTTTTGCTATGTTGGATGAATTTCTTTGATCCATTAATGTCCAGTAGCTTTATGCAATGTCCAGAAGTGTTAATAATGATTGTGTCACCTCTGAACATGTTAATTTTTATTGTCCACTAACCCTCTAATGAGTTGTTTCGAGTTTGGTGTGGAGGAAGTTTTCAAGGATCAAGAGAGGAGTATGATGCAATATGATCAAGGAGAGTGAAAGCTCTAAGCTTGGGGATGCCCGGTGGTTCACCCCTGCATATTTTAAGAAGACTCAAGCGTCTAAGCTTGGGGATGCCCAAGGCATCCCCTTCTTCATCGACAACATTATCGGGTTCCTCCCCGAAACTATATTTTTATTCCGTCACATCTTATGTACTTTGCTTGGAGCGTCGGTTTGTTTTTGTTTTTGTTTTTGTTTGAATAAATGGATCCTAGCATTCACTCGTATGGGAGAGAGACACGCTTCGCTGTTGCATATGGACAAATATGTCCTTAGGCTTTACTCATAGTATTCATGGCGAAGGTTGAATCTTCTTCGTTAAATTGTTATATGGTTGGAATCGGGAAATGCTACATGTAGTAATTCTAAAATGTCTTGAATAATTTGATACTTGGCAATTGTTGTGCTCATGTTTAAGCTCTTGCATCATATACTTTGCACCCATTAATGAAGAAACACATAGAGCTTGCTAATTTGGTTTGCATATTTGGTCTCTCTAAAGTCTAGATAATATCTAGTTTTGAGTTTTGAACAACAAGGAAGACGGTGTAGAGTCTTATAATGTTTACAATATGTCTTGTATGTGAGTTTTGCTGCACCGTTCATCCTTGTGTTTGTTTCAAAATAACCTTGCTAGCCTAAACCTTGTATCAAGAGGGAATACTTCTCATGCATCCAAAATCCTTGAGCCAACCACTATGCCATTTGTGTCCACCATACCTACCTACTACATGGTATTTCTCCGCCATTCCAAAGTAAATTGCTTGAGTGCTACCTTTAAAATCCCATCATTCGCCTTTACAATATATAGCTCATGGGACAAAATAGCTTAAAAACTATTGTGGTATTGAATATGTACTTATGCACTTTATCTCTTATTAAGTTGCTTGTTGTGCGATAACCATGTTTCGAGGGACGCCATCAACTACTCTTTGTTGAATATCATGTGAGTTGCTATGCATGTTCGACTGGTACGAAGAAAGAGAGATCTACCACCTTAATGGTTGGAGCATGCATATTGTTAGAGAAGAACATTGGGCCGCTAACTAAAGCCATGATTCATGGTGGAAGTTTCAGTTTTGGACATATATCCTCAATCTCATATGAGAATAATAATTGTTGCCACATGCTTATGCATTAAAGAGGAGTCCATTATCTGTTGTCCATGTTGTCCCGGTATGGATGTCTAAGTTGAGAATAATCAAAAGCGAGAAATCCAAAATGCGAGCTTTCTCCTTAGACCTTTGTACGGGCGGCATGGAGGTACCCCATTGTGACACTTGGTTAAAACATGTGTATTGCGATGATCCGGTAGTCCAAGCTAATTAGGATAAGGTGCGGGCACTATTAGTATACTATGCATGAGGCTTGCAACTTGTAAGATATAATTTACATAACTCATATGCTTTATTACTACCGTTGACAAAATTGTTTCATGTTTTCAAAATAAAAGCTCTAGCACAAATATAGCAATCGATGCTTTCCTCTTGGAAGGACCATTCTTTTTACTTTTATGTTGAGTCGGTTCACCTATCTCTCTCCACCTCAAGAAGCAAACACTTGTGTGAACTGTGCATTGATTCCTACATACTTGCATATTGCACTTGTTATATTACTCTATGTTGACAATTATCCATGAGATATACATGTTATAAGTTGAAAGCAACCGCTGAAACTTAATCTTCCTTTGTGTTGCTTCAATATCTTTACTTTGATTTATTGCTTTATGAGTTAACTCTTATGCAAGACTTATTGATGCTTGTCTTGAAGTACTATTCATGAAAAGTCTTTGCTTTATGATTCATTTGTTTACTCATGTCATTACCATTGTTTTGATCGCTGCATTCATTACATATGTTTACAATAGTATGATCAAGGTTATGATGGCATGTCACTCCAGAAATTATCTTTGTTATCGTTTACCTGCTCGGGACGAGCAGAACTAAGCTTGGGGATGCTGATACGCAGCAGTAGTAACGCAGCAGTAGTAACGCAGTAAAACAGTAAACAAGCAGCGATAGCAGTATTTAGGAACAAGGCCTAGGGATTAGACTTTCACTAGTGGACACTCTCAACATTGATCACATAACAGAATAGATAAATGCATACTCTACACTCTTGTTGGATGATGAACACATTGCGTAGGATTACACGAACCCTCAATGCCGGAGTTAACAAGCTCCACAATTCAATGTTCATATTTAAATAACCTTAGAGTGCATGAAAGATCAATGAGACTAAACCAAGTACTAACACAGCATGCACACTGTCACCTTCACGCTATGTAGGAGGAATAGATCACATCAATACTATCATAATGATAATTAACTCCACAATCTACAAGAGATCATGATCATAGCATATGCCAAGTACTAACACGGATGCACACACTTGTCACCATTACACCGTGCGGGAGGAATAAACTACTTTAATAACATCACTAGAGTAGCACATAGATAAATTGTGATACAAAACACATTGCAATCATAAAGAGATATAAATAAGCACTTCACTACGCCATTCATAACGGTGAGTAAGTATTCTGTGAAATATAGCCTAAGAGACCCACACGGTGCACACACTCGTCACCTTTACACACGTGGGACAAGGAGTCTCCGGAGATCACATAAGTAAAACTCACTTGACTAGCATAGTGACATCTAGATTACAAGCATCATCATATGAATCTCAATCATGTAAGGCAGCTCATGAGATTATTGTATTGAAGTACATAGGAGAGAGATGAACCACATAGCTACCGGTACAGCCCCGAGCCTCGATGGAGAACTACTCCCTCCTCATGGGAGCAGCAGCGGTGATGAAGATGGCGGTGGAGATGGCAGCGGTGTCGATGGAGAAGCCTTCCGGGGGCACTTCCCCGCTCCGGCAGGGTGCCGAAACAGAGACTCCTGTCCCCCAGATCTTGGCTTCGCGATGGCGGCGGCTCTGGAAGGTTTTCCGTATCGTGGTTCTTCGTATCAGGGTTTTCTCGACGGAGGCTTTAAATAGGCGAAGAGGCGGCGCGGGAGAGGGCTGAAGGGGCGACGACACTATAGGGCGGCGCGGCCGGGGCCTGGGCCGCGCCGGCCTATGGTCCGGGGGCCCGAGTGCCCCCCTCCGGTCCTTCTCGTGTGTTCCGGATGCTTCCGGTGAAAATAGGAACCCGGGTCTTGATTTCGTCCGATTCCGAGAATATTTCGTTACTAGGATTTACGAAACCAAAAACAGCAGAAAACGAGAACCGGCACTTCGGCATCTTGTTAATAGGTTAGTTCCGGAAAATGCACGAATATGACATAAAGTGTGCATATAACATGTAGAAATCATCAATAATGTGGCATGGAACATAAGAAATTATCGATACGTCGGAGACGTATCGGCATCCCCAAGCTTAGTTCTGCTCGTCCCGAGCAGGTAAAACGATAACAAAGATAATTTCTGGAGTGACATGCCATCATAAACTTGATCATATTGTAAACATATGTAATGAATGCAGCGATCAAAACAATGGAAATGACATGAGTAAACAACTGAATCATAAAGCAAAGACTTTTCATGAATAGTACTTAAAGACAAGCATCAATAAGTCTTGCATAAGAGTTAACTCATAAAGCAATAATTCAAAGTAGAGGTAGTGAAGCAACACAAAGGAAGATGAAGTTTCAGCGGTTGCTTTCAACTTATAACATGTATATCTCATGGATATTGTCAACATAGAATAATATAACAAGTGCAATATGCAAGTATGTAGGAATCAATGCACAGTTCATACAAGTGTTTGCTTCTTGAGGTGGAGAGAAATAGGTGAACTGACTCAACATAAAAGTAAAAAGAATGGTCCTTCAAAGAGGAAAGCATCGATTGCTATATTTGTGCTAGAGCTTTTATTTGAAAACATGAAACAATTTTGTCAACGGTAGTAATAAAGCATATGAGTTATGTAAATTATATCTTACAAGTTGCAAGCCTCATGCATAGTATACTAATAGTGCCCGCACCTTGTCCTAATTAGCTTGGACTACCGGATCTTTGCAATGCACATGCTTTAACCAAGTGTCACAAAGGGGTACCTCTATGCCGCCTGTACAAAGGTCTAAGGAGAAAGCTCGCATTGGATTTCTCGCTTTTGATTATTCTCAACTTAGACATCCATACCGGGACAACATAGACAACAGATAATGGACTTCTCTTTAATGCATAAGCATACAACAACAGTTAAAATTCTCATAAGAGATTGAGGATTAGTTGTCCACACTGAAACTTCCACCATGAATCATGGCTTTAGTTAGCGGCCTAATGTTCTTCTCTAACAATATGCATGCTCTAACCATTAAAGTGGTAGATCTCCCTTACTTCAGACAAGACGGACATGCATAGAAACTCACATGATATTCAACAAAGAGTAGTTGATGGCGTCCCCAGAAACATGGTTATCGCACAACAAGCAACTTAATAAGAGATAAAGTGCATAAGTACATATTCAATACCACAATAGTTTGTAAGCTATTTGTCCCATGAGCTATATATTGCAAAGGCGAATGATGGAAATTTTAAAGGTAGCACTCAAGCAATTTACTTTGGAATGGCGGAGAAATACCATGTAGTACGTAGGTATGGTGGACACAAATGGCATAGTGGTTGGCTCAAGGATTTTGGATGCATGAGAAGTATTCCCTCTCGATACAAGGCTTAGGCTAGCAAGGTTATTTGAAACAAACACAAGGATGAACCGGTGCAGCAAAACTCACATAAAAGACACATTGTAAACATTATACGACTCTACACCGTCTTCCTTGTTGTTCAAAACTCAATACTAGAAATTATCTAGACCTTAGAGAGACCAATTATGCAAACCAAATTTTAGCAAGCTCTATGTATTTCTTCATTAATAGGTGCAAAGTATATGATGCAAGAGCTTAAACATGAGCACAACAATTGCCAAGTATCAAATTATCCAAGACATTTTAGAGTTACTACATGTAGTATTTTCCAATTCCAACCATATAACAATTTAACGAAGAAGAAACTTCGCCATGAATACTATGAGATAAAGCGAAGAACACATGTGTTCATATGAACCAGCGGAGCGTGTCTCTCTCCCACACAAGCATGTATTTATTCAGAGAATGAAAATAACAAAACAAAAACAAAAATAAAAGCACAAAGATGCTCCAAGTAAAGTACATAAGATGTGACCGAATAAAAATATAGTTTCAAGAGAAGGAACCTGATAAGTTGTCGATGAAGAAGGGGATGCCCAAGGCATCCCCAAGCTTAGACGCTTGAGTCTTCTTAAAATATGCAGGGATGAACCACGGGGGCATCCCCAAGCTTAGACTCTTCACTCTTCTTGATCATAGTATATCATCCTCCTCTCTTGACCCTTGAAAACTTCCTCCACACCAAACTCAAAGCAAACTCATTAGAGGGTTAGTGCACAATAAAAATTAACATGTTCAGAGGTGACACAATCATTCTTAACACTTCTGGACATTGCATAAAGCTACTGGACATTAAAGAAATTCATCCAACATAGCAAAAGAGGCAATGCGAAATAAAAGGCAGAATCTGTCAAAACAGAACAGTCCGTAAAGATGGATTTTATTAAGGCACCAGACTTGCTCAAATGAAAATGCCCAAATTGAATGAAAGTTGCGTACATATCTGAGGATCACTCACGTAAATTGGCATAATTTTCTGAGTTACCTACAGAGAATAAGACCCAGATTCGTGACAGCAAAGAAATCTGTTTCTGCGCAGTAATCCAAATCTAGTATTCACTTTACTATCAAAGACTTTACTTGGCACAACAAAACACAAAACTAAGATAAGGAGAGGTTGATACAGTAGTAAACAACTTCCAAGACACAAATATAAAACAAAGTACTGTAGCAAAATAACACATGGGTTATCTCCCAAGAAGTTCTTTCTTTTTAGCCATTAAGATGGGCTCAGCAGTTTTAATGATGCAATCGCAAGAAATAGTATTTGAGGCAAAAGAGAGCATCAAGAGGCAAATTCAAAACACATTTAAGTCTAACATGCTTCCTATGCATAGGAATCTTGTAAATAAACAAGTTCATGAAGAGCAAAGTGACAAGCATAGGAAGATAAAACAAGTGTAGCTTCAAAAATTTCAGCACATAGAGAGGCATTTTAGTAACATGAAAATTTCTACAACCATATTTTCCTCTCTCATAATAACTTTCAGTAGCAACATGAGCAAACTCAACAATATAACTATCACATAAATCATTCTTGTGATGAGTCTCATGCATAAAATTATTACTCTCCACATAAGCATAATCAATTTTATTAGTTGTAATGGGAGCAAATTCAACAAAGTAGCTATCATTATTATTCTCATCATCAAATATAGGAGGCATAGTATAATCACAACAAAATTTACTCTCCATAGTAGGTCGCACCAAAAGACCACTATCATTATAATCATCATAAATAGGAGGCAAAGTATCATCAAAGAAAATTTTCTCCTCAATGCTTGGGGGACTAAAAAGATCATGAAAACCAGCTTCCCCAAGCTTAGAACTTTCTATATCATTATCAACAATGGTGTTCAAAGCGTTCATACTAATATTACTACCAGCATGCAAATATGATTCCATAGGTTTTTTAATTTTCGCATCAAACAATCCATGTTTTAAATCAGGAAATAGAATAAGAAGCTCATTGTTGTCCATTATGCCAAACTAGTGTAAACAAGAAACAAAAAGATGCAATTGCGGGATCTAAAGGAAATAGCTTCGAGCACAAACACAATGGCGCCAGAAAAGTACTGTTACCTGGAACCGGAGTATGAGTGCCTTTTTACCTTTCGATCCCCGGCAACGGCGCCAGAAAAGTGCTTGATGTCTACGGGTGCTTCTATTCTTGTAGACAGTGTTGGGCCTCCAAGAGCAGAGGTTTGTAGAACAGCAGCAAGTTTCCCTTAAGTGGATCACCCAAGGTTTATCGATCTCGGGGAGAAAGAGGTCAAAGATATCCCTCTCATCCAACCACTGCAACCACAAAGTAAGAAGTCTCTTGTGTCCCCAACACACCTAATAGGTGCACTAGTTCGGCGAAGAGATAGTGAAATACGGGTGGTATGAATAAGTAGTAGCAACGGCACCGAGAAAAGTGCTTTGCCCGGGACGAGTAAACAAGCGGTAGTAACGCAGCGGTAGTAACGCAGCGATGAGTAACGCAGTAGAAACGATAAACAAGCAGCGATAGCGATATTTAGGAACAAGGCCTAGGGATTAGACTTTCACTAGTGGACACTCTCAACATTGATCACATAACGAGAATAGATAAATGCATACTCTACACTCTTGTTGGATGATGAACACATTGCGTAGGATTACACGAACCCTCAATGCCGGAGTTAACAAGCTCCACAATTCAATGTTCATATTTAAATAACCTTAGAGTGCATGAAAGATCAATGAGACTAAACCAAGTACTAACACAGCATGCACACTGTCACCTTCACGCTATGTAGGAGGAATAGATCACATCAATACTATCATAATGATAATTAACTCCACAATCTACAAGAGATCATGATCATAGCATATGCCAAGTACTAACACGGATGCACACACTTTCACCATTACACCGTGCAGGAGGAATAAACTACTTTAATAACATCACTAGAGTAGCACATAGATAAATTGTGATACAAAACACATTGCAATCATAAAGAGATATAAATAAGCACTTCACTACGCCATTCATAACAGTGAGGAAGTATTCTGTGAAATATAGCCTAAGAGACCCACACGGTGCACACACTGTCACCTTTACACACGTGGGACAAGGAGTCTCCGGAGATCACATAAGTAAAACTCACTTGACTAGCATAGTGACATCTAGATTACAAGCATCATCATATGAATCTCAATCATGTAAGGCAGCTCATGAGATTATTGTATTGAAGTACATAGGAGAGAGATGAACCACATAGCTACCGGTATAGCCCCGAGCCTCGATGGAGAACTACTCCCTCCTCATGGGAGCAGCAGCGATGATGAAGATGGCGGTGGAGATGGCAGCGGTGTCGATGGAGAAGCCTTCCGGGGGCACTTCCCCGCTCCGGCAGGGTGCTGGAACAGAGACTCCTGTCCCCCAGATCTTGGCTTCACGATGGCGGCGGCTCTGGAAGGTTTTCCGTATCGTGGTTCTTCGTATCAGGGTTTTCTCGACGGAAGCTTTAAATAGGCGAAGAGGCGGCGCAGGAGGGCTGAAGGGGCGACGGCACTATAGGGCGGCGCGGCCAGGGCCTGGGCCGCGCCGGCCTATGGTCCGGGGGCCCGAGTGCCCCCTCTGGTCCTTCTCGTGTGTTCCGGATGCTTCCGGTGAAAATAGGAACCCGGGTCTTGATTTCGTCCGATTCCGAGAATATTTCGTTACTAGGATTTACGAAACCAAAAACAGCAGAAAACGAGAACTCGGCACTTCGGCATCTTGTTAATAGGTTAGTTCCAGAAAATGCACGAATATGACATAAAGTGTGCATATAACATGTAGAAATCATCAATAATGTGGCATGGAACATAAGAAATTATCGATACGTCGGAGACGTATCAGGTTCCCAACGAACGTGTCAATTATACGCGCATCACCCCACCCTAAGAAGCAACTTAAACCTTGAATCGACACCATGAAGCCAATTACCAAAGACATTGGCAACACTAGTCGGAGGATACAGGGTAGATGCTACTTGAATGACTGACCATATAGATCTCGCGAACTGGCACTGGAAGAATAAGTGCTTGATTGTTTCGTCCTGATGACAGAAAACACATCGAGTACTCCCATGCCAATTACGCTTAACAAGATTGTCTTTGGTGAGGATTACCCCTCGACGAAGATACCATCCAAAAAATTTAATTTTTAATGGTATCTTCATCTTCCAAATCTTTTTATTATTATCAACTAGTAGATCAGAAAGAAGGACCGCGTTGTAGAAAGATTTCACAGAGAAAGCACCATTGGCATGAAGGTTCCATCTAAATTCGTCCGGTTCGTCCGATAATTGAATATCCCCGAGCCGTTGAATTAAGGTATTCCATGCCGCAAGTCTTTGTCCAAGTAAAACCCGTCCGAACGTCACATTCGGGGTGAGGTAGCCATTACGGTAGCAATGGTATCACCTTGACGACGAGCAATCCTATAAAGAGCTGGATACTGTTCACTTAGGGGTGCATTGTCAAGTCAAGCATCTTCCCAGAAACGTATTTGTGCTCCATTTCTGATTGTGAAAGTGCCATGGCGAAAAAATTCATTTTTTGTCGCCATTAGCCCGGCCCAGAAGTGAGAATCCCCTGGTTTCCAAACCATTTGGGATAATGTCTTCGAACCGATATACTTTCGCCGAAGGATAGTCTGCCAAGTCCCATCCTTAGTGAGGAGCTTAAACAGCCATTTTCCCAATAGGGCCGAATTCTTGACTGCCAAATCATGAACTCCAAGCCCACCTTGGTCTTTGGGACTACAAACTATACTCCACTTAACCAGTCGATATTTCTTTTTCTCGTTGTCCCCTTGCCAAAAGAATCCGGATCGATAATAATCGAGTTTATGCGAATTCCTTTTGGTAGGATGAAAAATGATAACATATACAGTACCATATTTGTGAGTACCGAATTAATGAGTACCAATCTTCCACCTAGGGACAGCAACTTGCCTTTCCAACTACTAAGGCGTTTTTGTAGTCTTTCTTCCACTAAATTCCATTCCGCGATTGTAAGTCTCCGATAATGAATCGGGATACCCAAATAACGAATCAGAAATTGGCCTTGCCCACAACCAAACAACTCTGTGTACAGAGCCATATCATTTTGGGCATCACCGAAACAGAACAATTCACTTTTATGGAAATTGATTTTCAATCCTGACAATTGCTCAAAAGCCGCCAAGATTAATTTAAGGTTTTGAGCTTTTTCAAGATCATGATCCATAAATAGAATTGTATCATCGGCATATTGAAGTATAGATAAGCCACCATCAACTAGATGTGGAATCACTCCTTCAATCTGGCCATCAGCCTTAGCCCGCTCTATGAGTATAGCCAGAATATCCGCTACAATGTTAAACAACATCGGTGATAACGGATCCCCTTGGCATAACCCTTTTCGTGTTTGGAAATAGTGACCGGTGTCATCATTAACCCGGATTGCGACACTACCTTCATACACAAAATCATTTATCAGAGCGCGCCACTCTGGAGAAAAACCTTTCATCCTGAGTGTTTGTCTGTAGAAACGACCACTTGACTTTATCATACGCCTTTTCAAAATCTAGTTTTAAAATAACCCCATTTAATTTCTTAGAATGCATCTCATGTACCGTCTCATGCAAGACCGCCACTCCATCAAGGATGTTTCTTCCTTGCATAAAGGCCGTCCTGTGATGGCTGGACTACATGATCCGCAACCGTATTAAGTCTAATGGTGGCCACTTTCGTGAGAATCTTGAAACTTACATTTAATAGGCAGATAGGTCTATATTGTTGAATCCTTTCTGCCTCATTAACTTTCGGTAACAAGATTACTTCACCAAAATTTAGACGAAATAATTCTAGTTGTTCAGAGTGTAGGTCACTCGAACAAATCTAGAAGGTCCGATTTAATCGTGTCCCGGAAAGTTTGATAAAACTCAGGCTGGGAAACCATCGAGACCCGGTGCTTTGTTGCATTCCATTTGGAAAACTGCCT
Source organism: Lolium rigidum (assembly GCF_022539505.1). Lineage (NCBI taxonomy): Eukaryota > Viridiplantae > Streptophyta > Magnoliopsida > Poales > Poaceae > Lolium > Lolium rigidum. The sequence goes on from NC_061512.1 coordinate 269,860,663, forward strand.
TCCGAACCTCTTCCTCGGTATAAGGTGCGGTTAGTAGACCATTTTCCTCAACGGAAACTTGGGGTATATCGGCCGTTAAATCCTCATTAAGAGAGAAAGTACTTTCCTCCGGAGGACCAAACAAGCCTTTATAATAATTAGTAATGTACGATTTGAGCTGCTCATGGCCTTCAATCACCCCTTCATCTTGAGTGAGAGAATGAATACGTTTTTTCCGATGTCTCCCATTGGCTAAAGCATGGAAATATCGCGTATTTGAATCTCCCTCTAAAATGAACTGGGCTTTGGATCGCTGGTACCATTTGAGTTCCTCCTCACGAAGAAGACTCGCCATCTGCGCATTTGATTGATTTTTGAGTTCAATCTCCTGCGTCGACAACGGTCTAACCTCCGCAAAAGCCTCAAGCTCATCAATAACATTTGATAAGCGAGCCTTCTCTTTTTTAAGGATACCAGCCGTGTGGGCAGCCCAACCACAGAGATATTTGCGCATTGACCGCATCTTATTGTTCCATCTCAGAATTGGAGAGCTGCCTCCGACCGGTCTCTCCCAAACCTTCTTAACCATATCATGAAAACCCTCTCGATGTAGCCAACCAAGTTCAAATTTGAACGGCCGCTTACACACAGGACGGGGATCCCCAGTGGTTAGAAGGATGGGGGCATGGTCAGACAGATTTACAATACGTTCTAGTGCATGGACAGACACCATAGGGTATTTATTTTCCCATTCGGTGTCCATCGACACGCGATCTAGCTTCTCGTAAGTGGGTTCAGGCAAGCTGTTGGCCCAAGTAAACTGTCGACCAGACATGAACACCTCCCTTAAATCAAGACTCGTCAATGACAGACATTGAATAGAAAAGGCCAATGTCCATCAAAGTGGCCTTTACTTTTCTCGTGAGGAAATCTCAACAAATTAAAATCGCCTCCGATTAAAATCGGATAGGGATTATCTTTTGTAAGATTTACAAATTCACGTAAAAAGTCAGCCTTAAACGCATCCTGAGCGGCACCATACACGGCGACCGGACTCCACTTGAACCCGTCTCGCTTTATTCTGAATGTCGAGCTTAATGTGATACTCTCCATCGGAACTAGCTAAGACAGTCATGGTATCAATACGGACGCCAAGTAAAATGCCACCGGATCTACCACGAGGTGGGCGAGAAAACCACCGAAAGTTAATTCCGCCGACAATCGGTCGAGAAAACTTTGTGTGAAATTTCGCCTACCCGTCTCCGATATAGCAATGAAATCTAAATCATAATCTCTACAACCATCGGCAATGTGAGAATGCTTAGCCAAGTCACCAAGACCTCTGCTATTCCGAAACATGCCGTTCATCGAGAAACTATTTTGGATTTAGACTTTTTGCCATATCTACGAGATTTCTTTCCAGCCGATGATCTAGAACCACGTTCAGAGGCAGAGAGGTCATAAACTGAACTAAGCTCTGAGTGGTCTAAATCAACTTCTGTCACACTTCCAACTAAAGCCGAGAGAAGATGACCATCTAGGATGCCATCATCTTCGTCATCGTCAACAGTGGAAGTAGCCAGCTCAGTGGATCCATTTGGAGCAACCGTTAAACGGTCAAGCTCCGTCTGTCTCAACACATGAGTTGAAGCTAAAATCTCATCCGAACCTCTACCCAAAGATACACCTACACTACTCAAATTCGAAGAAATTCTAGTATCAGAAAAAGAAGTGAAAGACTTGGATGAAATTCTAGTACCTGCCGTGTCGAGGTTCTTTTCCGCCTTGCGCCGCATAGCCCTCTGCATCACGTCTTCATCCGTAGCCTCCACACCATCCTCCGTCGTAGCAAACCTCCCACTCCTCCTCACCGGCGGCTGCGCAGCCGGTGGAGGAATAGTGGGTGGAGGTTGCAAGACGGGGGCACCGGCGGAGGCGGAGACAAGCGCGGTGAAGATGGCGGTCCAGACGCTGGTGAAGAAGATTTCGATGCAGGGGTAGATGGCGATGAAGCCCCCTGCACCGAACCCGACCGCGACGCCGAAACCCCCCTAGGCGGAGAGGGCGCCGGGGACCGGCTGTGGCGCCTCACAGGGGACCGGCTGGGGCGCCTCCCCAACCAGTCCTGCTCCTCCACCTGAGGCGCACGGGGCGAGGACGGCGCCACCCCAGGCCCTCCGCGCGGCGACGAAGCACCCTGGCCAGAGGCCGGCTGCTGCCCAGGCGCGCAAGGGGCTGCGTGCTGTCCCACCTTGCCTGTGGCCGGCTGCTGCAGCGCCATCGAGACCGGGGGCGGTGGCTGCAGCGCCAGGTGATGATATATCCAATACATACACGGTAGGAAATTTTTATGCACGCATGAATCCTACTACATGAATTTCAAAGTAATCCTGAATTCACATTCCTTTGTTCCAAACGACGCTGTACGAATTTTTCCTACATGAATCCCAGCATCCCAAATTCCCATGTTTTTTGAGCTAATTACACCTTTGGTCCAACAACTTGTATGTGATGTGAAGGTTTGGTTCTACAACTTGTAAAACGTGAAATCTCAGTCCTACAACTTGCAATTGTGTGTGAAGGGTTGGTCCTCAGTTAATCAAAACCTAACACGTGGCATTATAACTTTTGCAAAAAGGCCCCTAATCTTTTTAATTTGCGTATATGACCTCCGATGCCGTCTTACGTGCGGGTTCCACCTGTCAGTTCCCGATGAAACAAATAAAAATCAGTTTGGGTTGCGGAGGGTTCCAACTCGCGTTCTACTGCTAGAGCAAAAAAGATGATTGCCACTACACCAAGCACGTTATATGGTGTATATACAGGACGTCTCTTTCTATGGATAGTTATGATAAATTTTTCACCACCCCTACAAGTTATGAAACAACTTAATTTTTTCTTTAGCAGCACGCACATTTTTTTAGGAAAATTTTATAGCAAGTAATTTAAGATGGATGTGTGATGTCGTTTTCTCTTTTCTTGTATATATATAAGATGGATGCCTGTTTGTCATTTTTCTTGAGAACTTTTATATGAAATACACAACTAAAAACACCTAGAATACATTTAGGCAATATATTAAAGACGGCGATGATTTACCGTTGATTTAAAAATAAGTTATAGAAGTTAGTTACAAATTTGTATCAGTAAAGTTCACATGTGATATATTCTCATGCATTTTACGTTTAAATATAATTATTTTTCAAAAGATGGTCCTTAGCGTCGACTTAAAAGTAGTTATTTTTCAGTCATCCAAGGAACAAGAGAACTTGTACAAAAAAATAGACCAATGCCAGGGAAAATTTATCTATTTATGAAATCTAGGTTATAACAATGAATTGTGCACTATGAAGATAAAAAAAATACATGTTCTAGATCTAGCTAAATGGCATGTCAGCATGTGGAAAAAGGCAAAATTCAGTGCTGAGAATATGGTTGTTCACAAGATAAATTTTCTTTTTTTACATAGACCACAAAAAAAATTGGGTTTACATGAAACTTGGAGATGTATATGTAAAATATTTTGTAAATTTTTTTGACACTTCCAAATACAATTTTTAGGTAGAAGGATCATATGAAACTGTGAACCAAATTGAATTTTCGCAAAGGGCCATGCATTTGCACTTCACTCTCTACCCATGTATCATTTAGTGAACTAATTTATTTTCTATGTTCATAAATTGGCTAGCTTAGATGCACAAAAGCTTTCAAGAAAAAGTATCCTACATGAATTTTTCCCATACACGGTGGGAATTTTTCATACACACATGGATCCTACATGAATTTAAAAGTAATCCTGAATTCATATTCCTTTGTTTCAAACGACGCCGTATGAATTTTTCCTACATGAATCCTATCCTCTCAAATTCCCATGTTTTTTTCCTTTGTTCCAAACGGGCTCCAAAGTATACCAATTTTCAAGTACTTCACATTTCGAGGCACACAAGGATAACAAAAGTTTGGATCATTTTCATATACACCGCAGTACAAAGAATTGCATTGCAGTGCATCGGTTCAACAAATTCCGGTTACAGTTACGAATGCCTCCGTCTTGTACTTGAAGGTTACCGCAAAGAAGACAAACAACAGGAGATCGAGGGCGCTAAGCGTGGCGATGACCCAGTAGAAGTAGTCGAGGTGGCCGCGGTTCAGATTATTGGAGATCCAGCTTTGCCCTCTCGTAGTCGTCGCCCTATCGATGCCGGAGATGAGGCCACTGCTTATGAAGTTGCCGATGCCAAAGATGCTGAGGTAGAGAGCCAGCCCGAGGCTACGCAGCTTGTCGGGCACTTGGTCGTAGAAGAACTCCTGTAGACCGACCATGGTGAACACTTCTGCTGCGCCGACCAGCACGTATTGCGGTAACATCCACCATAGACTCATTGGGATAGGCACATCAGGCAAGTCTGCGAGACCGGCATCCATCACTACCTGGAGCCGTCGCGTCTCGACGAGCGCTGCCACCACCATCGACAAGAGCGAGAGCACCAACCCGGTGCCAATGCGCTGCAACATGGTGATGCCGGAGGGAAGTCCCGTGTAGCGGCGCGCTAGCGGCACGAGGGCGCGGTCATACAAGGGCAGGAGGATGACTGCCGTGATGCATATGAAGCTCTGCATTGCAGCCGGGGGAACTTGTAACCGGTGGCCAACGCGTCGGTCTAGGGTTGACGCTTGCTTTGTGAAGAATGTGGATGCCTGTGAGAAGGCCACTACATAGATTAGACACGTCGACCAAATGACCAACAACCGGAGAACAACCTTAGCTTCCTCGAGGAGGTACGCATGGCTGATCACCACCTCATGATCTTCATCGTCGGTGTGAGACCTGGAGAGTTGGAAAAGGCAGGTCAAATGGTGCCTCATTAGACGTGTTGCTTCACCAACCTTGGAAAGACTCGGATTTATTACCTGGATTCTAGAGTCGATGTTGCCAAAAGAGGATTGGCCAACTTTTGCTTCCTCCAGCTGCTTGTCCACGATGTAAAAGCTTCACATGCATTAGCGACCAGTCTACACTGCTTACTACCAAAGATGTAATAGTACCGATATGTGCGGGTTCCAAGTAGGAACACAACAAGGGAGAAAGCCATCATGGCAGAGAGGATGCCAAAGCTGAGGCCCCAACCGATGTTGTCTTGTACATAGGAGAGAAACACCAGCATGATGGCGGTACCGGCGCTTATGCTGAAGTACCACCAGTTGAAGAAGGAGCTTCGGGAGGCGGCCTCGCGGGGATCACTCTGGTCGAACTGGTCGGCACCGAAGGCCTGGACGCAGGGCTTGTGTCCACCCTGCGCGAGACCCACCATGTAGAGGGAGGTGTAGAAGGAGGCCATCTGTAGACCGGAGGGCGACAGGCAGGGCGTGTTGGCGTCCCCGCACTTATCGCTCCCAGAGGAGAGCAACGTCGATAGAGCGAGCATTGCTAAAGCCTGTAACAAAGTGTGAAGTGCCAATTTAGTGAGAAATTTTCAAGTCTAAAAAGATAAACAAATGAAATAAACATCCTTAAATGATCGTTGAAAGTTGCAAGTTCCATTAGTCGGCTTTTAGCATGGCTGATCAAACATTGTAGCTGTTTAATAGAAACTTACACAGCGCTAAACGGGTAATTCCATAGTCACTCCATCCACAAATAAGGGTATTTCTAGTTTTTTTTTCTAGGTTAATATTGTTGAAATTTGACAATTTACATGGTATCAAATCAATACAATATGAAAGTAAACTCAAAGACGAGACAACTGAAACTAATTTAGTTCATAAATGATACCTTTTTCTATGAAGCAAATTAAAATTCAAAAAGTTTATCTAATGCAAAAGAAAGTTATAGGGTGTAGGAAAACTTCAAATGGAGGCCGAGCTACACGTAGCCCTTTATTTTCAAACACTCAGAATTCGGATTTAATTTTAAAAAAAATCCGTATGGAAATTCTAGAGATATCCAATGATGTATTGCGTAAAATCTCAATACAAACTACTTTGTATTCTCGGCTACACAAAAATGACAAATTCTGACAGATTTTATAGTGAATAGTACATATTTCAAGACTACTACTTTTGTCATATTTTATCAATTTCGTGTAGCCTAGAATACAAATCAATTTTCATTGAGCTTTTGCACCAATTATAGCGTACATCCTTGCCTACCTCTAGGATTTTGTTTCAGATTTTTTAAAACTTTGAAATACGAACTTTAAGTCTTTAAAAATAAAGAGCTTCATATAGCTCGGGCTTCAAAACGGCACGCTACTTATTTATTGACCGATGAAGCCAGCAAACCTCCATAGAAAAAGAATTCAAAACGGAAGAATATTCGGCTCTCTTCTCATCGTCCATGTGGTGCAGCGAGTTATTTATTTGTGTGATGTCCATATGCATTGGCACGCTACTTATTTATTGACCGATGAAGCCAGCAAACCTCCATAGAGAAAAAGAATTCAAAACGAAAGAATATTCGGCTCTCTTCTCATCGTCCATGTGGTGCAGCGAGTTATTTATTTGTGTGATGTCCATATGCATGTGCATGCGCCCTCAACAACCCTACTGATCTCCCGTCAAAAAAAAAAAAAACCCTACTGATCTGGTATTTACTCTCATCGTACTAGAACCAAAGAAAAAAGAACATGCACATGCTACTCCTCCCTTCCTTTTAATTTACTTCACGTTTTAAGTTAGTTAATGAAAAAATATGGTGAAAAATATCAACATTCATAATACGAAATGTATATAATATAAAAATATATATAATGACAAATTTAATACCGAATACTATAGATTTTACATTGTAGATGTTAATATTTTTTTACTTAAGTATCTAATCAAACTGACTTTCACTACACCCAGAGTCCCCATCTGATTATGAACCGAGGGAGAACTATATATACTCTCAACAACTCGGACAATTCTGAAGTAAATTACAGTAAGTACGTAGGAGTCTAGCAAGCAGAGTTAAAATAACGTAATGGCTAGTTGTCTCCACTCGCGCAACAAGAAGGAGGACCGGAGTTACTGACCAGGATGTAGATCACGGAGGCGAGCAGGATGGTGCGGTACCGGCCGAGCCATGAGTCCGCGACGGCGGCGCCGAGCAGCGGCAGCAGCTGCGCCACGCCGTTCCAGATGTTGATGGCGGACGCGGCCTCGGCGACCCCCTCGCCCAGCGGCCCCGTCAGGTAGGTGATCAGGTTGAAAGACACCCCGAAGAAGGAGAACCGCTCCGCCATCTCCACCGCTGCATTCGATCATCACGCCCAATTAACCGGATCGAACTATCGCGGATCCATCGAGCAGAAGCTACTGCGCGCGTGCGGATCCATGGATCGAACTATAGTGTATGCATGGACTTGCCTATGATGAAGCGTGCCGATCTCCAGCGGCCGGTGGAAGCACGGGCGGCGGGCCGGCCGCGGTGGTCCACCGCCGCCACGGCCATGCCTTCGTCTTCTCCAGCGAGCAGCGGGTCGGAGCCGGAGCTGGAAGCCATCGTTGCCGGAGGATGTGGTGCCTGCGGAGGCTTGTTTATACTAGAGGGACAACTTCCGACGACCGATCTGGAGAATCAGGACTGCCGGAACCTGGCGCTGGCGGCCAAACGGCTCATAGTGTCCACGCTCCAGCGATCGGACCTGGCGGCCAAAGCGGATGTTCCACATGTACCCGGAGACCTCGAGTCCTTGATTATGCAACGGCTCCCAGAAGCGAATCTCTTTGGATCTCGGGCACCAGTTCTCCTAGTGCTAATATTCAGAAAACAAATTCACACACATAGTAACGTACATGTTTGTTGAATCGATATAAATTTGCATAAAATAAATCAAAAATATACAACCTATGGAAAAATAAGAAGTTTGGTCACATTTCTACGAACTTTGCTTTTCATTACCCTGGCTGCTTGTTACTTTTGCACAGGATGCAAATACAACATTTATGTTTTGAAACTTCTTCCGATGGAAATGAATGTTGAAATCTGCATGCATGGTTTTTTTTGTGATACTATAAATTTCTGGTGCTCTAGGAGTACGGGTGCTCGGAAGCCAAAAGGTTGTGTCCCTTGTAGAAGCAACTCGAAAATTCGTTTCACACCGTTCGCATTTTAACTCCTAAATATGTGGGAAATCAATTCACACTCCAATCAATTTCCTTGTCAACCTACCACGCACACCCAATCCACCGATCACAGCTCTAGCTGATCCCCTCCCTCATCTTGATATCCTCTCACGGCAGCGAGCAATAGAAGAGGCAGCGGTCACCGACGAGAAGCCACAATAGAGGGTTCAACACTCTAGTTAGCGAACCCTTCACCATCTTCTTGTCCACCGATCTGACGCACTGCCACCAAGGGGATGAATAAGGGCCGGATTCGGCGTCGTGCGTGTTTCATGGTTGTTGCCGATCAATAACCTCGCCCCATATCTAGACAAGGATATGCTAAATGTGGGCACTGGAGCCATGGATGTAGGCTTTTCTCATGTTTTGTTTTGGATATGTGAATATTCTTCTAAGTTTCCCTCAATATTCGATAACTAGGTAACATAAACAGATGGCATCCTCAGTTCCTCACTAGTCCAGTCTATCCCTCGCCGCTGAATGGAGAGCACAAATCTGGCCAATCCTCGCCGCTGAATGGAGAGCACAAATCTGGCCAATCACCACCTACAGTGTCGCTTAGCCACTAGATCCACACATGTAGGTAATCCAATTTTTGTGCAGGCCATCCAATTTTTGCGTAGGAAAGATGTTATCAATTGTAAAAAAAAAATCTTAATGTTCCATAAATTCCAACACATGGCTACAAAACACGCTTACACTAACCTACAAAAAGGTTGGTAAGTCTATAAACATATGCAAAGCGGGAGGGGTTCTATATGCAGGAAAGCAGTTCCCTAATTGCACCCTACACAAACTTGACTAGACAGCAATTGATAAAGATATGGTTGGTATCTTCTAGGTCACCACACAAGGCACACATGATAGTGGAAGGGCCCCTACGTCATTGAATTTTATGATGGAGGGCATGCCTTTTCTGATCATCTTCCAAGGGATTTACAATTTGCAGATATCGCTGAGCTCTCGTTTTGCACGGAGGTTTTTTTAGGGGACCAGAGAGTACTTCCCTAGCCCAACCCGTGATCCCCACAAATCGCCGGACTATTTTGCAGACCGAGTTTAGATGGGCTTATCCATAAGTATCCCCACGATACACTCTGATACCAGTGTATATCAAAACGCTAGCCTACCCCTCACTTTGGTGGTCACTCGTTCGCTCTTTCCTCTACATTGGCTCAGCCCCAGATTCCCCACGCTAGCAATCACTGTGTAGAAAACAACATTTTTGAATGGCAAGGGGTTTTGGATTAGAATGGAAAATGATTCGGTTGGATTCAGTGAATAACCAAATCCCTCCCAGATAATACTCCCTAATCCACTAAAATATCCTTGCCAAATAAGGCCTAAAGTGTTTCATTGGGGTTCCATGGCAAAAATTGTGGTACTAGGACCAGGCTAAAAACCTTTGTGAGGTTTCTAAGGCACAAGAGAAAGAATCCAAAGCAGGAAAAAGTTGCAGGCCATCAATGGCAAGGAGGAAATTGGCTCTCTCAATCCTTCATACCAAGGCTACCTTGCACATCAAGGCAATCTCCCAATTGGTGCTAAGCATGGCCTAGGGAAACAAGATCTCGCCGCTCGGCGGTGATAGCCAACAATATTGGAAATCAGGATTTCAAGGGGCTCGGCCCTTTTTTAACAGGGGAAGGGTCCAGACATACCCAGAAACTGCATTAAGCTTCAGCGGTGGGCATACCTGGGCATGTGTCAGGCCGGGCCGGGCCTCAGGCTGGGCCGAGGAAAGCCCGACGCTAAAAAATCCGGCCCAGCCCAACCAAATACCCACCAAGCCCGTCGGGCCACGGGCCGGGCCATAGTGTTAAACTGTGTTTTCGGGCTACCCAGGCCCAGCCCGGCCCGACAGTCGGGCCAACATTTCTCGGCCCAGGCCCGAGTTTTTCGGGTTGGGCTTCGGGCCGGGCCTCGGGCCGGGCTGCCCATGGCCAGTTCTGGTGGTGGGAGTATAAATTACATCAAGGACCCTAAAGGAAAGAAATATAACAACATAGTCCTCAGATTTAACACACAACACCCTGAAACTAGAAAGAAATTTGCAACCATCTACAAATTGATGTTAGTTTGAGATGGAAAGGGAGGTACCACATTGATGTTGACATAAAAGGGGGAAATGGAACAAAATGGAGATTTACTAGTATATATGGTGAATCAAAGCAGGGAATGAAGGTGAACACTGAAAGGATCGTATGCCGCACCTAGAGGGGGGGTGAATAGGTGCTAACCAATTTTTAGTTCTTTTTCAATTTAGGCTTGACACAAAGGTAAATTCTCTAGATATGCAACTGATACGTCCCAAACGTATCTATAATTTCTTATGTTCCATGCTACTTTTATGATGATACTCACATGTTTTATACACATTATATGTCATTATTATGCATTTTTCGGCACTAACCTATTGACGAGATGCCGAAGAGCCAATTCTTTGTTTTCTGCTGTTTTTGGTTTCAGAAATCCTAGTAAGGAAATATTCTCGGAATTGGACGAAATCAACGCCCAGGGGCCTATTTTTCCACGAAGCTTCCAGAAGACCGAGGGAGATACGAAGTGGGGCCACGGGGTGCCGCCACACTAGGGCGGCGCGGCCTAGAGGGGGCCGCGCGGCCCTAGCGTGTGGGGCCCCCGTGACGCCTCCGACCTGCCCTTCCGCCTACTTAAAGCCTTCGTCGCGAAACCCCCGATGCCGAGAGCCACGATACGGAAAACCTTCTAGAGACGCCGCCACAGCCAATCCCATCTCGGGGGATTCAGGAGATCGCCTCCGGCACCCTGCCGGAGAGGGGAATCATCTCCCGGAGGTCTCTTCATCGCCATGATCACCTCCGGATCGATGTGTGAGTAGTCCACCCCTGGACTATGGGTCCATAGCAGTAGCTAGATGGTTGTCTGATACGTCTCCGACGTATCGATAATTTCTTATGTTCCATGCCACATTATTGATGATATCTACATGTTTTATACATACTTTATGTCATATTTATGCGTTTTCCGGAACTAACCTATTGACGAGATGCCGAAGGGCCAGTTGTTGTTTTCTGCTGTTTTTGGTTTCAGAAATCCTAGTAAGGAAATATTCTCGGAATCGGACGAAATCAACGCCCAGCATCTTAGGATCACGCGAAGCTTCCAGAACACCCGAGAGAGGCCAGAGGGGGACCACAGGCCCACCAGATGACACCCTGGCACGGCCAAGGGGGGGCCCGCGCCCCCCTGTTGTGTCGTCGCCTCGTTGACCTTCCGACTCCGCCTCTTCGCCTATATAAAGGTCCCTGACCTAAAACTTCGAGACGGAAAAGCCACGGTACGAGAAACCTTCCAGAGCCGCCGCCATCGCGAAGCCAAGATCGCGGGGACAGGAGTCTCCGTTCCGGCACGCCGCCGGGACGGGGAAGTGCCCCGGAAGGCTCCTCCATCGACACCACCGCCATCTTCATCAACACTGCTTGTCTCCCATGAGGAGGGAGTAGTTCTCCATCGAGGCTCGGGGCTGTACCGGTAGCTATGTGGTTAATCTCTCTCCTATGTACTTCAATACAATAATCTCATGAGCTGCCTTACATGATTGAGATTCATATGATGATGCTTGTAATCTAGATGTCATTATGCTAGTCAAGTGGGTTTTACTTATGTGATCTCCGGAGACTCCTTGTCCCACGTGTGTAAAGGTGACGGTGTGTGCACCGTGTGGGTCTCTTAGGCTATATTTCACAGAATACTTATTCACTGTTATGAATGGCATAGTGAAGTGCTTATTTATATCCCTTTATGATTGCAATGTGTTTTGTATCACAATTTATCTGTGTGCTACTCTAGTGATGTTATTAAAGTAGTTTATTCATCCCGCACGGTGTAATGGTGACAGTGTGTGCATCGTGTAGTACTTGGCGTAGGCTATGATTGTGATCTCTTGTAGATTATGAAGTTAACTATTGCTATGATGGTATTGATGTGATCTATTCCTCCTTTCGTAGTGTGAAGGTGACAGTGTGCATGCTATGTTAGTACTTGGTTTGGTTATGTTGATCTGTCATGTACTCTAAGGTTATTTAAACATGAACATCGAATATTGTGGAGCTTGTTAACTCCGGCATTGAGGGTTCGTGTAATCCTACACGATTAGTGGTGTTCATCATCCAACAAGAGAGTGTAGAGTCTAGCATCTATCTATTTATTCTGTTATGTGATCAAAGTTGAGAGTGTCCACTAGTGAAAGTATGATCCCTAGGCCTTGTTCCTAAATATCTGCTATCGCTGCTTGTTTCTTGTTTTTCTGCATCTTTACTTCCCGCAATATTACCACCATCAACCACACGTCGGCAAGCACTTTTACGGCGCCGTTACTACTGCTCATACTTATTCATACCACCTGTATTTCACTATCTCTTCGTCGAACTAGTGCACCTATTAGGTGTGTTGGGGACACAAGAGACTTCTTGCTTTGTGGTTGCGGGGTTGCATGAGAGGGATATCTTTGACCTCTTCCTCCCTGAGATCGATAAACCTTGGGTGATCCACTTAAGGGAAACTTGCTGCTGTTCTACAAACCTCTGCTCTTGGAGGTCCAACACTGTCTACAAGAATAGAAGCACCCGTAGACATCAAGCATTTTTCTGGCGCCGTTGCCGGGGAGGAAAGGTAAACGGCACACACACACCGGCAACCCCGGCAACTAGCCACTTTTCTGGCGCCGTTGCCGGGGAGGAAAGGTAAAAGGCACTCATACTCCGGTCCCAGGTAAAGTACTTTTCTGTTGCCGTTGTGTGTCTGCTCGAAGCTATTTCCTTTAGATCCTGCAATTGCATCTTTTTGTTTCTTGTTTACACTAGTTTGGCATAATGGACAACAATGAGCTTCTTATTCTATTTCCTGATTTAAGACATGGATGGTTTGATCCGAAAATTAAAAAACCCATGGAACATATTAGCATGAATACTTTGAATACCATTGTTGCTAATGATATGGAAAATTCTAAGCTTGGGGAAGCTGGTTTTGATGAGTATGATCTTTTTAGTCCCCCAAGCATTGAGGAGAAAATTTACTTTGATGATACTTTGCCTCCCATATATGATGATTATAATGATAGTAGTCTTTTGTTACCGCCTGTTATGGAGGATAAATTTGATTATGATTACAATATGCCTCCTATATTTGATGATGAGAATAATAATGATAGCTACTTTGTTGAATTTGCTCCCACTATTACCAATAGAATTGACTATGCTTATATGGAGGGTAATGATACTTTTATGCATGTGAATAAAGATGTTTTATGTGATACTTATATTGTTGAGTTTGCTCATGATGCTACTGGATATTATTATGAGAGAGGAAAATATGGTTGTACTCCCTCCGTTCCGGTATTCTAGTCTTATTAGAAACTGCAGCGCGACCAACGTGGAAGATTACTGGCTATTACTCACGTACTCTAATTGGCTGTTATGATTGCCAGCTAAGCCTGGTATTAAGGAGGTATGTGATCATGTCAAAAAAAAAAAAAAAAAAAAAGGAGGTATGTGATCCGTCAGTTTAGCTCACCCCAATATTTTCGGTTTGCATGAGCGCGGTAGAGTTTGCATGCGCGCGGTAGAGAGAGATTAGTTCGCGCCAGAAATCTCGGACATGCGCGCACTTGCCAAATTTTTCCGAGTTTCCTTCTTCCTCCAAAGTTTCCTTGGCCGTGCCTGTTTCTTCTCCGCTCTCCCTCGAAAATTCCAAAACAGCGCGCGCAATTAGCGTTTGAGTTTAACAGCCGCGCCAAATTCCATCCATAAGTAGTCCATCAGATCGGAATGGCCGGTTCCAGTTCATCTCATCTCTCTCACTTTCCAACAATGGCGTCAGGCCAAGGTAGTTCCGCGCGGCGGCCTCGGCCGCTAGGTTTAGTTGGGCTACGAACAACAACCTTCGTGCCGCCACTCGTGCAGAGGAACCTGCAGCCCGTCGTTCCCCCGGGCAACCCTGTGCGCCGCGTCGGGCTAATGCGGCCGCACGGTTCCTCCCTCGTCGGCGGGATCAACACCATCTTCTCCGGCGGCTCCATGGCTGGGACTTCGAGCGGGAGCGGTGCAGGGACTTCGAGCGGGAGCGGCGTAGGGACAGCGAACGGGAGCGGAAGCGAGCCACTTCAGGCCGTGCGGCGAGTGGGACTGAGCCGTCGCCGGCAGTTATCTCGGGCAAGCAGCATCGTCACCGCGGACCCTCCGTTGAATCTTGGCGGCGGCTTCCGCATCGACACCTCTTTGGCCTTCTTCCAGCACGGCAGGAGTAGCGGCATGGGTGGCAATATGGGTATGTGCTAGATCGATTCACGTTTCCTATCATGTTCCTTGTTTAGATGATTGTGGACTGTTGTAGTTCAAGATGATTTCCGTTCATGCATGTATAGATGATTGTGGACTGCTCTAGTTCTAGATGATTTCCGTTCATGCATGTATAGATGATTGTGTACATTTGTTTAGATGGCATCGGAAGCTCTTCGTTTGTGCATGCTGAAAGTAGTGACCAAGGTGAGAGAAGAAGCTTCGGTGTGGAGAACAATGCCTCTGGTCAGGGCTACCGCGGCCCAGAATATAACCCTAATTTTGAGAACGCCGATGAGTATCCTCCCTAGCCAACAACATGTACATGCTAATCCGCCCCCGGCTATCGATTTGAGTAAGTTTGCTCCATGATATGGTCATCTGTACTCCTACTTCTGTTTTGTAATCTTTTATAAAAATCGAAGTACATACATGCATATGAAATCTGATTTTCATTTTTGTAGATGTCATGGCAAATAAGCCTACAAGGACGTACTATAGTACGGAAGTGAAACGGCAAATATATTCATGGATTTTGCAACGCAATGGAACATCCAAAAAATGAAACGTGGAGTTTCAGCTGCGGTTGCAGAGCTGGCTAATTGTCCAAGGAGGGTAGTCACAAGGATTTGGAGACAGGGATTGAAAGAAGGTGGCATAAATAACGTCAAGTGCAGGAAGAAGATGAAGTGCGGCAGGAAGAAAATCAACTTGGACATTGAAGCATTGGAAGCTATCCCTACAAATGAACGCACCACTCTACGTCAGGTAGCTGCAGCTATGAACATGCCAACGACCACTATTTTCCGGAGGTAATCTCATAAAAATGTATGATTAAAACATGACAAAATTCTTGTGAGTAACATGCCGATCTTAGGTTGATGAAGGATTGGGTTTGCCATGGCTGGGGCTGTGGCTTTTATATCATGGTACAGGGATGTTTCTCCTCGTGTGAACGAAGTCAGGTATATGAACGTGAGTGAAGTCAATGAAGAAGAGGAAGGCCAGAGAACAAACACAGCAGCGCATCCGGCCATGCAAGTCTCTTTTCACATGTGCATGCAATGAAACCGTTTTACACAGCCTTAAAAAAAGGAGAGAGAGGGAATGTGGTGCGGCTGGGAGTAATTTTAGGAGGTGAATAGTTAGACCATTAATTCAAAGCGGGCCTTATTCCATGCATGTTTTGGAACAAATAGATTTTCGTTAGGAGACTAGAATACCGGAACGGAGGGAGTAGAAATTTTCATGTTACTAAAATACCTCTCTATATGCTGAAATTTTTGAAGTTACACTTGTTTTATCTTTCTATCCTTGTTGCATCATGCTTCATGAATTTGTTTATCTACAAGATTCCTTTTCATAGGAAGCATGTTAGGCTTAAATGTGTTTTGAATTTGCCTCTTGATGCTCTCTTTTGCTTCAAATACTATCTCTTGCGAGTGCATCATTAAAACTGCTGAGCCCATCTTAATGGCTATAAAGAAAGAACTTCTTGGGAGATAACCCATGTGTTTATTTTGCTACAGTACCTCTATTTTGTATTTGAGTCTTGGAAGTTGTTACTACTGTAGCAACCTCTCCTTATCTTATTTTATTGCATTTGTTGTGCCAAGTAAAGTCTTTGATAGTAAAGTGAATACTAGATTTGGATTACTGCGCAGAAACAGATTTGTTTGCTGTCACGAATCTGGGCCTAATTCTCTGTAGGTAACTCAGAAAATTATGCCAATTTACGTGAGTGATCCTCAGATATTTATGCAACTTTCATTCAATTTGAGCATTTTCATTTGAGCAAGTCTGGTGTCTCAATAAAATTCGTCTTTACGGACTGTTCTGTTTTGACAGATTCTGCCTTTTATTTCGCATTGCTTCTTTTGCTATGTTGGATGGATTTCTTTGTTCCATTACCTTCCAGTAGCTTTGAGCAATGTCCAGAAGTGTTTAGAATGATTGTGTCACCTCTGAACATGTGAATTTTTGATTATGCACTAACCCTCTAATGAGTTTGTTTCGAGTTTGGTGTGGAGGAAGTTTTCAAGGGTCAAGAGAGGAGGATGATATACTATGATCAAGAAGAGTGAAGAGTCTAAGCTTGGGGATGCCCCCGTGGTTCATCCCTGCATATTTCAAGAAGACTCATGCATCTAAGCTTGGGGATGCCCAAGGCATCCCCTTCTTCATCGACAAATTATCAGGTTTCTTCTCTTGAAACTATATTTTTATTCGGCCACATCTTATGTGCTTTGCTTGGAGCGTCGGTTTGTTTTTGTTTTTTGTTTTTGTTTGAATAAAATGATCCTAGCATTCATTGTGTGGGAGAGAGACACGCTCCGCTGGTTCATATGAACACATGTGTTCTTAGCTTTTATTTTTCATGGCGAAGGTTGAAACTGCTTCGTTAATTGTTATATGGTTGGAAACGGAAAATGCTACATGTAGTAATTGGTAGAATGTCTTGAATAATTTGATACTTGGCAATTGTTGTGCTCATGTTTAAGCTCTTGCATCATATACTTTGCACCCATTAATGAAGAAATACATAGAGCTTGCTAAAATTTGGTTTGCATAATTGGTCTCTCTAAGGTCTAGATAATTTCTAGTAAAGAGTTTGAACAACAAGGAAGACGGTGTAGAGTCTTATAATCTTTACAATATGTCTTTTATGTGAGTTTTGCTGCACCGGTTCATCCTTGTGTTTGTTTCAAATAACCTTGCTAGCCTAAACCTTGTATCGAGAGGGAATACTTCTCATGCATCCAAAATCCTTGAGCCAACCACTATGCCATTTGTGTCCACCATATCTACCTACTACATGGTATTTCTCCGCCATTCCAAAGTAAATTGCTTGAGTGCTACCTTTAAAATTTCCATTCTTTACCTTTGCAATATATAGCTCATGGGACAAATAGCTTAAAAACTATTGTGGTATTGAATATGTATTTATGCACTTTATCTCTTATTAAGTTGCTTGTTGTGCGATAACCATGTTTTCTGGGGACGCCATCAACTACTCTTTGTTGAATATCATGTGAGTTGCTATGCATGTCCGTCTTGTCTGAAGTAAGGGAGATCTACCACTTCAATGGTTAGAGCATGCATATTGTTAGAGAAGAACATTGGGCCGCTAACTAAAGCCATGAATCATGGTGGAAGTTTCAGTTTTGGACATATATCCTCAATCTCATATGAGAACACTAATTGTTGCTACATGCTTATGCATTAAAGAGGAGTCCATTATCTGTTGTCCATGTTGTCCCGGTATGGATGTCTAAGTTGAGAATAATCAAAAGCGAGAAATCCAAAATGCGAGCTTTCTCCTTAGACCTTTGTACAGGCGGCATGGAGGTACCCCTTTGTTACACTTGGTTAAAACATGTGTATTGTGATGATCCCGGTAGTCCAAGCTAATTAGGACAAGGTGCGGGCACTATTAGTATACTATGCATGAGGCTTGCAACTTGTAAGATATAATTTACATGATACATATGCTTTATTACTACCGTTGACAAAATTGTTTCTTGTTTTCAAAATAAAAGCTCTAGCACAAATATAGCAATCGATGCTTTCCTCTTTGAAGGACCTTTCTTTTACTTTTATGTTGAGTCAGTTCACCTATTTCTCTCCACCTCAAGAAGCAAACACTTGTGTGAGCTGTGCATTGATTCCTACATACTTGCATATTGCACTTGTTATATTACTCTATGTTGACAATTATCCATGAGATATACATGTTACAAGTTGAAAGCAACCGCTGAAACTTAATCTTCCTTTGTGTTGCTTCAATACCTTTACTTTGATTTATTGCTTTATGAGTTAACTCTTATGCAAGACTTATTGATGCTTGTCTTGAAATGCTATTCATGAAAAGTCTTTGCTTTATGATTCATTTGTTTACTCATGTCAATACCATTGTTTTGATCGCTGCATTCATTACATATGCTTACAATAGTATGATCAAGGTTATGATGGCATGTCACTCCGGAAATTATCTTTGTTATCGTTTACCTGCTCGGGACGAGCGAGGAACTAAGCTTGGGGATGCTGATACGTCTCCGACGTATCGATAATTTCTTATGTTCCATGCCACATTATTGATGATATCTACATGTTTTATACATACTTTATGTCATATTTATGCGTTTTCCGGAACTAACCTATTGACGAGATGCCGAAGGGCCAGTTCTTTGTTTTCTGCTGTTTTTGGTTTCAGAAATCCTAGTAAGGAAATATTCTCGGAATCGGACGAAATCAACGCCCGGCATCTTAGGATCACGCGAAGCTTCCAGAACACCCGAGAGAGGCCAGAGGGGGGCCACAGGCCCACCAGATGACACCCTGGCGCGGCCAAGGGGGGGCCCGCGCCCCCCTGTTGTGTCGTCGCCTCGTTGACCTTCCGACTCCGCCTCTTCGCCTATATAAAGGTCCATGACCTAAAACTTCGAGACGGAAAAGCCACGGTACGAGAAACCTTCCAGAGCCGCCGCCATCGCGAAGCCAAGATCTGGGGGACAGGAGTCTCTGTTACGGCACGCCGCCGGGACGGGGAAGTGCCCCCGGAAGGCTCCTCCATCGACACCACCGCCATCTTCATCAACGCTGCTGTCTCCCATGAGGAGGGAGTAGTTCTCCATCGAGGCTCGGGGCTGTACCGGTAGCTATGTGGTTAATCTCTCTCCTATGTACTTCAATACAATAATCTCATGAGCTGCCTTACATGATTGAGATTCATATGATGATGCTTGTAATCTAGATGTCATTATGCTAGTCAAGTGGGTTTTACTTATGTGATCTCCGAGAGACTCCTTGTCCCACGTGTGTAAAGGTGACGAGTGTGTGCACCGTGTGGGTCTCTTAGGCTATATTTCATGAGAATACTTATTCACTGTTATGAATGGCATAGTGAAGTGCTTATTTATATCCCTTTATGATTGCAATGTGTTTTGTATCACAATTTATCCGTGTGCTACTCTAGTGATGTTATTAAAGTAGTTTATTCCTCACTGCACGGTGTAATGGTGACGAGTGTGTGCATCGTGTAGTACTTGGCGTAGGCTATGATTGTGATCTCTTGTAGATTATGAAGTTAACTATTGCTATGATGGTATTGATGTGATCTATTCCTCCTTTCGTAGTGTGAAGGTGACGAGTGTGCATGCTATGTTAGTACTTGGTTTGGTTATGTTGATCTGTCATGCACTCTAAGGTTATTTAAACATGAACATCGAATATTGTGGAGCTTGTTAACTCCGGCATTGAGGGTTCGTGTAATCCTACACGATTAGTGGTGTTCATCATCCAACAAGAGAGTGTAGAGTCTAGCATCTATCTATTTATTCTGTTATGTGATCAAAGTTGAGAGTGTCCACTAGTGAAAGTATGATCCCTAGGCCTTGTTCCTAAATATCGCTATCGCTGCTTGTTTACTTGTTTTTCTGCATCTTTACTTCCCGCAATATTACCACCATCAACCACACGCCGAAAAGCACTTTTCAGCGGCCATTACCTCTTGCTCATACTTATTCATACCACACTGTATTTCACTATCTCTTCGCCAAACTAGTGCACCTATTAGGTGTGTTGGGGACACAAGAGACTTCTTGCTTTGTGGTTGCGGGGTTGCATGAGAGGGATATCTTTGACCTCTTCCTCCACGAGATCGATAAACCTTGGGTGATCCACTTAAGGGAAACTTGCTTGCTCGTTCTACAAACCTCTGCTCTTGGAGGCCCAACACCTGTCTACAAGAATAGAAGCACCCGTAGACATCACTCGCCTATCCCGATCAAGATCATCTATTTGTAATCCTACATGTTGTGTTTGTTGGGATCCGATGAATATTGAATACTATGTCAAGTTGATTATCAATCTATCATATATGTTGTTTATGTTCTTGCATGCTCTCCGTTGCTAGTAGAGGCTCTGGCCAAGTTGATACTTGTAACTCCAAGAGGGAGTATTTATGCTCGATAGTGGGTTCATGCCTCCATTGAATGCAGGACGATGATGAGAAAGTTCTAAGGTTGTGGATGTGATGTTGCCACTAGGGATAAAACATCGATGCTTTGTCTAAAGATATTTGTGTTGATTACATTACGCACCATACTTAATGCAATTGTCTGTTGTTTGCAACTTAATGCTTGGAGGGGTTCGGATGATAACTCTGAAGGTGGACTTTTTAGGCATAGATGCATGCTGGATAGCGGTCTATGTACTTTGTTGTAATGCCACTGATTAAATCTCATAGTACTCATCATGATATATGTATGTGCATTGTTATGCCTTCTTTATTTGTCAATTGCCCAATCGTAATTTGTTCACCCAACATCTGTTTATCTTATGGGAGAGACACCACTAGTGAACTGTGGACCCCGGTCCAATTCTTTACATCTGAAATACAATCTACTGCAAACTCTGTTCTTTCTTGTTCTTCGCAAACAAACATCATCTTCCACACTATACATCTAATCCTTTGTTTACAGCAAGCCGGTGAGATTGACAACCTCACTGTTACGTTGGGGCAAAGTACTTTGATTGTGTTGTGCGAGGTTCCACGTTGGCGCCGGAATCCCTGGTGTTGCGCCGCACTACACTCCGCCACCAACAACCTTCACGTGTTCCTTGACTCCTACTGGTTCGATAAATCTTGGTTTCTTACTGAGGGAAAACTTGCTGATGTACGCATCACACCTTCCTCTTGGGGTTCCCAACGGACGTGTGTCTCACGCGCCATCAAGCATATTTTCTGGCGCCGTTGCCGGGGAACGAAGAAAAGGTACTCCACAAAGATTTCTAACTCCCACGTCAACTGCACGCCAGATATTTTCTGGCGCCGTTGCCGGGGAGATCAAGACACGCTGCAAGGGGAGTCTCCCACATCCAATCTATTTACTTTGTTTTTGTCTTGCTTTACTTTATTTACTGCTTTGTTTGCTCTTATATCAAAAACACAAAAAATAGTTGCTAGTTTTACTTTATTTACTGTCTTGTTATCCATATTAAAAACACAAAAAAAAATTAGCTACTTGCATTTAGTTTATTTTGTTATCATGTCTAGCTCTGAACCTGTTACTTCTCCACCTCATGAATTAATCTTTACTTTTAAACAAGGGGATGAGGAGAGTTTTAAAGATGCTTGGTCTAGAATTTTTTATTCTTATCGTAAAGCTGAACCTCAAATGACTCTAAGTTTGCTCCTTAGTAACTTTTATTTTGGGCTTATGATTCGCTATAGATATGCCTTAGATGTTGTAGTGGGAGGAGATTTCCTTCATTGCGATGGGGATCGAGCTTTTAATGCCATAAAGAAATTGGTTGCATCACATAGTTCAGCTAATAATTTTGATTCATCTCTTATTAGTATTTATAATAGATTAAACACTCTTGAAACAAATACATCTTGCTTGAAAGAAAGGTATGGTCAGATTCGTGAGCGTCTTGATCATGTTTTAGTAAACTCTGAACCTTCAATGTGGGACCCTACCGTTAAAATTGCTATTGGTGGTGAAACTTTTTATGCTCGTTGTGATATTATGTCTGAATTTTGCCTTATGCCTAAGAGTATTTATGAATCTTTGACACTCTGGGGACTTACTGAAGGTGGAGAAGGAATAACTCTTACTGATAACTCTGTTATAATTCCTAAGGGAATAGCCAAGGGTGTGTTGACTGCCAAAACCCACCGGCGGGCAGCGGCCTTGTCAACACTGTAGAGCCGGGGGGAGCCTAGAGCTGCGGCTGGCTGAGACCCCTCCGAGCGACGGCCCGCAATGCTCTTCTGGTCACACGCGGCGTTGCGAAGTGCAAGGGCGTGCCACCTGACCTATACCTGGTCGGGAAGGTGATGAGGTTGCCTCGCTTAGTTTCTGCGGGGCATACATGTAAACGTTAAATACGAGCCTCGATCGGCTCTCGGGTTATCTGTGAATCGGCTCAAAGAGCCGATCCACCCATGATCCGTACGGGGTGCACGAATACTTGGTGGTCCTGCTTGATCAAGATGAAGCTTATGAGATCTACGACGATTTAGGGTTTTCACCGCATAACCGGATCATCCTACTCCAGGTTGGGCCAGATGGCCACGCACGGTGCCCGTAAGCCGATCCTAAACAAGGCCGAGAAAACCAACATGAAGTTGATCCTAGGAACATCCCGTTTAGGACTTGCGAACGCCACCCTACGTGCCACGGGATCCTCCCCCTTTGTAAGGCCAAACTATTGCGGATATTAAACTAATCCTTGTAGAACAAGGAACAATCGTAACGGATCAGATCTACTAAATAATGATCAAGCGGGGTGCCGCCCCCACACCGAGATAGGCGTGAGGACGGCTAGATATGCAAGGGTTGCACTACGTAAGCATGCTTAAACGAAGAACAATGCTAACCCTAACACATCTAATGATAACTACGTTGCTCGCCATCAAAAGCGCTTCGGTACGAGCAACGCATGAACAACGTGGGGCTTGTGCTGCCTAGATCGCGAGATGCGATCTAGGCGAGCATGTCGCTACCCGATAGAAACCCTCGAGATGAAGGAGTTGGCGATGCGGCGAGATTGGTTTGTTTTTGGGGTTGAACGTGAGTTGTTGTTTATTCCATAAACCCTAGGTACATATTTATAGTCCAGGGGACTTTCTAATGAGGGCGTGCACTAAACCGTGCACGACTAAGATTCTATCTCTAAACTAAAATACGATCTAATATGTTACAGATACACGGGCACTTAAGCCCAACTTGGTATAAAAGGCCGATCCACATACTTCTTCTATATATTTCTTCACATCCATCTTTGATCGCGGCCCACCTCTGACTTGGTCAAATTCCGGTGATAACAGGGTGTGTTCACAACCATTCTTGGAAGAACGATATCCACTGATTATCTTGTTATTGAATGTGTAGGAACAGGACAGATCACACTTGGAAGATCCCTGCTGAAACTATTGGGAGCAATCATAGATGTGGGAAAAGGCACCCTAAAATTCACCTCTACACCGGGAGGCGGCCATGTATTCCCTAAACCAAGGAGTAAGAAAAAGAGTAAGAAGGGTAGGCGTAAAGCCCGAGGTAATAATGTTGATGCTTCGTCTCTTGACAATACTTGATTCACACTTTCTGCGCCTAGCTGAAAGGCGTTAAAGAAAAGCGCTTATGGGAGACAACCCATTATTTTACTTCTGCACTTTATTTTATATTTGAGTCTTGGAAGTTGTTACTACTGTAGCAACCTCTCCTTATCTTTATTTTATTGCATTGTTGTGCCAAGTAAAGTCTTTGATAGTAAAGTCAATACTAGATTTGGATTACTGCGCAGGAACAGATTTCTTGCTGTCACGAAATTGAGCCGCCCCTGCTGTAGAAAATTTATAAAAATCTGCCAATTTACGTGCGTGATCCTCAGATATGTACGCAACTTTCATTCAATTTGGGCATTTTCTTCTGAGCAAGTCTGGTGCCTCTAAAAAATTCGTCTTTACGGACTGTTCTGTTTTGACAGATTGTGCCTTTTATTTCGCATTGCCTGTTTTGCTATGTTTGATGGATTTCTTTGTTCCATTAACTTTCAGTAGCTTTGTGCAATGTCCAGAAGTGTTAAGAATGATTATGTCACCTCTGAATATATGAATTATGCACTGACCCTCTAATGGATTGTTTTGAGTTTGGTGTGGAGGAAGTTTTCATGGGTCAAGAGAGGAGGATGATACAATATGATCAAGAAGAGTGAAAAGTCTAAGCTTGAGGATGCCTCCGTGGTTCATCCCTGCATATTTTAAGAAGACTCAAGCATCTAAGCTTGGGGATGCCCAAGGCATCCCTTCTTCATCGACAACTTATCAGGTCACCTCTAGTGAAACTATATTTTTATTCCGTCACATCTTATGTGCTTTACTTGGAGCGTCTGTTTGTTTTTGTTTTTGTTTTTATTTGAATAAAATCGGATCCTAGCATTCTTTGTTTGGGAGAGAGACACGCTCCGCTGTTTCGTATGAACACATATGTTCTTAGCTTTATTCTTAATGTTCATTGCAAAAGTTGAACTACCTCATTCATTGTTATATGGTTGGAAACGGAAAATGCCGCATGTGGTAAATGGTATAATGTCTTGAATAATTTGATACTTGGCAATTGTTGTGCTCATATAGATCATGTTTAAGCTCTTGCATCATGTACTTTGCACCCATTAATGAAGAACTACATAGAGCTTGTTAAAATTGGTTTGCATGATTGATCTCTAGAGTCTAGATATTTTCTGGTTAAGGTGTTTGAACAACAAGGAGACGATGTAAAGTCTTATAATACTTACAATATGTTCATATGTGAGTCTTGCTGCACCGTTTTATACTTGAGTTTGCTTCAAACAACCTTGCTAGCCTAGCCTTGTATTGAGAGGAATTCTTCTCGTGCATCCAAATCCTTGAGCCAATAACCATGCCATTTGTGTCCACCATACCTACCTACCACATGGTATTTCTCGCCATTCCAAAGTAAATTACTTGAGTGCTACCTTTAAAATTTCTATCCTTTGTCTTTACAATATATAGCTCATGGGAAAAATAGCCTTAAAAACTATTGTGGTGAAGAATATGTACTTATGTGTCTTATTTCTTAATAAGTTGCTTGTTGAGCGGTAACCATGCTTACAGGGACGCCATCAACTTTTACCTTTGTTGAATATCATGTGAGTTGCTATGCATGTTCGTCTTGTACGAAGTAAGGGAGATTTTCATGATCAAATGGTTTGAGTATGCATATTGTTAGAGAAGAACATTGGGCCGCTAACTAAAGCCATGATTCATGGTGGAAGTTTCAGTTTGGACAATTAATCCTCAATCTCTTATGAGAATATTATCTGTTGTTGAATGCTTATGCATTAAAGAGGAGTCCATTATCTGTTGTCTATGTTGTCCCGGTATGGATGTCTAAGTTGAGAATAATCAAAAGCGAGAAATCCAATGCGAACTTTCTCCTTAGACCTTTGTACAGGCGGCATAGAGGTACACCTTTGTGACACTTGGTTGAAACATATGCTATGCAATGATAATCCATGTTAATCCAAGCTAATTAGGACAAGGTGCGAGCACTATTGGTATACTATGCATGAGGCTTGCAACTTATAGGATATCTTATACATAACACATATGCTTTATTACTACCGTTGACAAAATTGTTTCTTGTTTTCAAAATGAAAAGCTCTAGCACAAATATAGTAATCCATGCTTCCCTCTGCGAAGGGCCTATCTTTTACTTTATTGTTGAGTCGGTTTACCCATTCTTTCTATCTTAGAAGCAAACACTTGTATCAAGCTGTGTGCATTGATTCTTACATATTTACCTATTGCACTTGTTATATTACTTTGTGTTGACAATTATCCATGAGATATACATGTTGAAGTTGAAAGCAAGCTTGCTGAAACTTATATCTTCCTTTGTGTTGCTTCAATGCCTTTACTTTGAATTTATTGCTTTATGAGTAACTCTTATGCAAGTCTTATTGATGCTTGTCTTGAAAGTATTATTCATGAAAAGTCTTTGCTATATGATTCATTTGTTTACTCATTATCTTCACCATTGCTTCGAATCGCTGCATTCATCTCATATGATTTACAATAGTATTGATCAAGATTATGATAGCATGTCACTTCAGAAATTATCTTTGTTATCGTTTACCTACTCGAGGGCGAGTAGGAACTAAGCTTGGGGATGCTTGATACGTCCCAAACGTATCTATAATTTCTTATGTTTCATGCTACTTTTATGATGATACTCACATGTTTTATACACATTATATGTTATTATTATGCATTTTCCGGCACTAACCTATTGACGAGATGCCGAAGAGCCGATTGTTGTTTTCTCGCTGTTTTTGGTTTCAGAAATCCTAGTAAGGAAATATTCTCGGAATTGGACGAAATCAACGCCTAGGGGCCTATTTTTCCACGAAGCTTCCGGAAGACCGAGGGAGATACGAAGTGGGGCCACGGGCGCCGCCACACTAGGGCGGCGCGGCCTAGAGGGGGCCCGCGCGGCCCTAGCGTGTGGGGCCCCCGTGACGCCTCCGACCTGCCCTTCCGCCTACTTAAAGCCTTCGTCGCGAAACCCCCGGTACCGAGAGCCACGATACGGAAAACCTTCCCGGAGACGCCGCCGCCAATCCCATCTCGGGGATTCGGGAGATCGCCTCCGGCACCTGCCGGAGAGCGGAATCATCTCCCGGAGGTCTCTTCATCGCCATGATCGCCTCCGGATCGATGTGTGAGTAGTCTACCCCTGGACTATGGGTCCATAGCAGTAGCTAGATGGTTGTCTTCTCCTCATTGTGCTATCATGTTAGATCTTGTGAGCTTCTTATCATGATCAAGATCATCTATTTGTAATCCTACATGTTGTGTTTGTTGGGATCCGATGAATATTGAATACTATGTCAAGTCGATTATCAATCTATCATATATGTTGTTTATGTTCTTGCATGCTCTCCGTTGCTAGTAGAGGCTCTGGCCAAGTTGATACTTGTAACTCCAAGAGGGAGTATTTATGCTCGATAGTGGGTTCATGCCTCCATTGAATGCAGGACGAGTGACGGAAAGTTCTAAGGTTGTGGATGTGCTTTTGCCACTAGGGATAAAACATCGATGCTTTGTCTAAGGATATTTTTGTTGATTACATTACGCACCATACTTAATGCAATTGTCATGTTGTTTGCAACTTAATACTGGAGGGGTTCGGATGATAACTCTGAAGGTGGACTTTTTAGGCATAGATACATGCTTGGATAGCGGTCTATGTACTTTGTCGTAATGCCACGATTAAATCTCATAGTACTCATCATGATATATGTATGTGCATTGTTATGCCTTCTTTATTTGTCAATTGCCCAAGCCGTAATTTGTTCACCCAACATCTCGTTTATCTTATGGGAAAGACACCACTAGTGAGCTGTGGACCCCGGTCCAATTCTTTACATCTGAAATACAATCTACTGCAAACTCGTTCTTTACTCGTTCTTCGCAAACAAACATCATCTTCCACACTATACATCTAATCCTTTGTTTACGGCAAGCCGGTGAGATTGACAACCTCACCATGTTACGTTGGGGCAAAGTACTTTGATTGTGTTGTGCAGGTCCCACGTTGGCACCGGAATCCCTGGTGTTGCGCCGCACTACACTCCGCCACCAACAACCTTCACGTGTTCCTTGACTCCTACTGGTTCGATAAACCTTGGTTTCTTACTAAGAGAAAACTTGCTGCTGTACGCATCACACCTTCCTCTTGGGGTTCCCAACGGACGTGTGTCTCACGCGCCATCAGCAACTAAGTCGGGTACATTACATTTTGACGAGATTCTGTCTTTTATTTCGCATTGCCTCTTTTGCTATGTTGGATGAATTTCTTTGATCCATTAATGTCCGGTAGCTTTTTATGCAATGTCCAAGTGTTAAGAATGATTGTGTCACCTCTGAACATGTGAATTTTTGTGTGCACTAACCCTCTAATGAGTTGTTTAGGAGTTTGGTGTGGAGGAAGTTTCCAAGGATCAAGAGAGGAGTATGATGCAATATGATCAAGGAGAGTGAAAGCTCTAAGCTTGGGGATGCCCGGTGGTTCACCCCTGCATATATTAAGAAGACTCAAGCGTCTAAGCTTGGGGGTAACGAGCATCCCTTCTTCATCGACAACATTATCGAGGTTCCTCCCACGAAACTATATTTTTATTCGGCCACATCTTATGTACTTTGCTTGGAGCGTCGGTTTGTTTTTGTTTTTGTTTTGTTTGAATAAAATGGATCCTAGCATTCACTTTATGGGAGAGAGACACGCTCCGCTGTTGCATATGGATAAATATGTCCTTAGGCTCTACTCATAGTATTCATGGCGAAGTTTCTCCTTCGTTAAATTGTTATATGGTTGGAATTGGAAAAGAAATGCTACATGTAGTAACTCTAAAATGTCTTGGATAATTTGATACTTGCCAATTGTTGTGCTCATGTTTAAGCTCTTGCATCATATACTTTGCACCCATTAATGAAGAAATACTTAGAGCTTGCTAATTTGGTTTGCATATTTGGTTTCTCTAGAGTCTAGATAATATCTAGTATTGAGTTTTGAACAACAAGGAAGACGGTATGGAGTCTTATAATGTTTACCATATGTCTTTTATGTGAGTTTTTACGTACCGTTCATCCTTGTGTTTGTTTCAAATAACCTTGCTAGCCTAAACCTTGTATCGAGAGAATACTTCTCATGC